>NW_014577112.1:691221-699726 GCF_000485595.1 Priapulus caudatus | reverse complement strand
TACCCGGCGATGCCCGGGATAAAGGAGAAAAGAGCTAGAATTTAGTCTGCCATGACGGCTGTACTGACCTTTTTCTGATTGTTTTCTTGTTCTTTTTTTTTCTTTTACGGGGATTTTTTTACACATGGAGAGAAGATAGACGGACTGACAGACAGAAAAACAGACTCGTTTTTTATGTAATTGCCTAAATGGTTGGCGCGTCATGCTGATTGGGAGTGCTAACGACAAACACTGAGTGCTTGCGGGAAAAATAAGCAGCTAGGATTGCTGTTAACTTTTCTGCTGCGCTAGTATTTTTTGGGGGAAATCTGTTGTTTTTTTCCCCCCCTTATTTTGGCCTTTTTGTGCAAATTGTGTTTGGCTTAAAATGGTCGTCGCGTCATGCTGATTGAGAATATACCTCACGGGTCACCTCTTACTGGTCTCGAGAAGACCGACAGACAGATAGATCCAGCGATTTATTGTAGGAGATGAATAAGAAACACTCTAAAATATGAAAATAAGCAGCAAGTTCAGCATTTATACCTATATGGTAGTCTACGATGCTTTCGTGTTTCCTTCGAAGCTAATAATTCGTTTATTGTCGCTGTAATTCGACAATACAGCTACAAAAATACCAGTAAAAATGCGAACAACACCGCGAAAATTCGAAGTTTAATTGTAATTTGACATTTCTTAATTTTGTGTATTGTTTCGATTTTTTTTGGCCTAAAATGGTCGTGGCGACATGCTGATTAAGAATACATATGGTGTTGGGGTGACCTCTTACTGAAGATAGACAGACAGACAGACCGAAAAAACAGACTCGCCCTTTATGTAAGATATATATATATATATATATGTATGTATATATATATATATATGTATGTATACATATATACAGGTAGGTCCCATTTTACGATGGTCCATTTGACGTATTTTCACGTTAACGACCTTTACAAAATTACCTAAAAACTCAATAAAACTAACACCTCGCAGCAACGCCTGTGAGTCCAAACACGCAATATGCGCTTCTTTTGTTTTTCGTGGTGCATTCCATCAGTGTGGTCCACGAGGGGTTTTAACATATAAGGCCGACAGGTTTGAGTTTTGGGCCGAGAGGTTTGAAAATCGCCGACACGTTTGGATTATTGGTTTGCGGCAGGGCTTTTAGGCCGTAGTCTAGCCAAGTGCAGAAAATGCGCTTAGATATTAATAATTAAGTTACGTTGCACCCATGCTGGGTTTAAAAATTAAAACTCCTTTACATTGAAACTATAGTTAGAATGCCTTGTTTTTATGGTTTAATCCTGCAGTTGTTAGCTCACCTTGACATTGTCAAGCTGAGCTATTGCCATGGGTTGTCGTCCGTCGTACGCCCTTCCGTCTACATTTGGCTACGGTCAACGATAACTCAGGAACCGTTTGACCCACATGTTTGAAATTGGGTATAGTTGTTACTGCTATGGCAGAGGTTTGAACGTCCTTTTTTGAAGCACGCCAGTCGACATACTTTCGAGTCACGACAATTTTTTGGTAAAAATGGGAATTGCCATTAGTCAGTTCAGGTTCAACGGATTTTGCTCATTTTTGGTAGGTGAATGAATAAGGGCTAGAGGTTTTGATATTTAATTTTTTTTATGCAAATTAGGTAGGTTTTGGCAATTATATAGCATATTATATAGACGCAGATAATGTTCAGTCTGTGGTGTCACACTTGTCTTTTTTGTTTTACAAGATTTCATTGACAATATCTTTAATGCAAAATTGGTATTTCCTCTCCACCCTGCCGATAAAACGTCTATATTAGATTTAGAGTAAAGTTTTACAAAACATGTCGGAACGCAGCATAACCTATTTATTTCGAATGCCATCGCTTAGAGTCCCTATATACAGAGAGTTGCGCCATGACGAGTCGGGAAAAATCGGTCACGTGATCGCTGCCGGCATGTTGTTTCCAAATGGATCAACACCGCTGCCGCTTAAGTACAGCGCTAGCGCTGTATGAATACGCTGTACAATGGTCCATAGTAATTAATTAGACTAATCGTGCTTCAATAAGCTTCAATAAGATTTACAGAGATTATAGCTAAGACATGTGTCTATGTGTAGCTAGATTAAAAAAAAATATTTCTAATGGTGGTTGAACCATGAAACTTTTTATTTAGCGTAATTATAACCTAAATTAGCTGAAAATAAGATAGATAACGATCATATAAATAGCGCGCCGCGTTCTATACATCATTATTCATTCTGCCGTGCTGTCAAGATTAACATTGATCAAGATAATTAAGATCAACATTATCAACTTAAATCAAGATTAAGCATAAGCATGATGAGGGCTTGGCAATCAAGTAGTTCGAGTTGTACTTCTATACGAGAAACATGGCATGGAGTAGTGTTGCCTCATCCATAGTGGACACTGAACTGGTGGGGTGGCCAGGGTAGCACCCCAAATTATACCCCAAGTTTGCAGTTTAAACAATCTTCATCACAATAACATCACTGTTGAGTTGAGTATTTTTACCTTTGGGGACACCAAAGACTAAAATACTTACTACCATGCAAATCTGTGCTATGTACATGTCCTCACTGGGGTTACCAGTGCAGACTTACCTAGGCTAAAATACCTTTGCCCTGAAAATTCTCGGGGGGGCTACCGCCTCGTGCTACCGACCCCCCGTTGACAACTACAGCACTGGAATCATCTCCCCCTGCAATTTTGATAAAACGTATATTTTACTGAGAACGTTAAAACTGCAAAAAAATATGAGAAAAACAACCGGCCAGATTTGAACCAAAAAGTACATATTTTTACCCCTTATACAAAATCGGGAATATACTTCCGGTCTGGTCTCAGCACCCCCA
Organism: Priapulus caudatus; assembly: GCF_000485595.1. Classification (NCBI taxonomy): domain Eukaryota; kingdom Metazoa; phylum Priapulida; class Priapulimorpha; order Priapulimorphida; family Priapulidae; genus Priapulus; species Priapulus caudatus. Next base: position 696,879 of record NW_014577112.1, on the reverse strand, counting down.
TCCCCCCAAAAAAAGTGAGATGAAATTGAATTTTCCCATTCAACCCCCATGAAAACTCAATATCCCAACTCTCAAAGTCTCAATAGGTCTATTCTAATTTTGAATAAAGCAAGGATTTAACTTTCGTGAGCAGTGATAAGACTGGAGAGTTTGAAAAAAAAATCGAATTTGGGGAATGCGTCCAAAATTAACCGTCTGAGTTTCAGTAAAATAATGTCATTCTTGGAACGAGTTACAGCCATTTTACAGTAGATGTACATGTCACGTTCCATTTCTGTAATAATACATTAGGAGACTATGAATAGCGATGACGGATATGTAGATAAATATCCAGTATTTATTGTCTGTAAAATATTAAATTTTTCCCCATTTCCTTCCTGAAAGTAGGGGGATGAAAGCCACCCCACCTCAATAAGTGTGGGGGGATATACCCCCATCCCCCCGCTATCTACGCCCCTGTCAGATGAATAGTAGACATGCTAAGTGCACAAAATAGGGGGTTGACTTCAAATCATGCTACAAAGGTCTCCTTTGGCATAAATGTTCCTTAGGGCACCAGAAACAAAATTATCCAAAGACACACGTTCTATCTCAAAATCCAAGATGGCCGCCGGTGGCCATTTTGGAAAACTTGACCAACTCACAACTCCTGAACCGTTTGTCATAGAAACTATTGTGACACATGTTTTTTTTAGCTAATTTGAAGTCACTGAATTCATTTTTGGCATTAATTCTGCATTTGAAATACATTTAGAGGTAAAATTCATGAAAAAATACAGAAAGTTGATGTTTTGATAAAATATACCACACCAGAATTTGTCTGAGGACTGTATTAATTTGACAATGTAAGCACATCCGTTCACATTTCTTTATTCAGCTGGGCCCTCATCTCTCTGTACCTCCCTCATCATATGGGTATGGGAACAAGAATCCTGGCATCTACAGAGAATCATGCAGGGCTGCCTGTGCACACAGCACTTGCAAGGAGCCTTACAGTCTGTCTCACACTGGCAAGTGACAAGCTGTGGCATGTCCCGAGAAATGGTGGGAATTGTGATGTAGACTGGAGTTGCCACTGAGTCAGGCGATTCTTGCTGCCACCCCCATTCAGTTGGAGAGACATGCCACACCATTATTGGGCTGTTAGGAGATTCAGTGAACAGAGGCAGCATGTATGACTTGGCTGGGGGAGTAACTCGTGGTTCTGTGACCAAGTTTTGCTGGCAGCTTATAAATCCTGGCCATAAAAGGTATGATGGAAAAGTACTCTTATATGAAACGGCATACGTAATCTTTTCATTCGTGATTTTTTTGCTCCATGTGAACCCTTATAGAGCTCAGGATCTGTTGTCAGAAACATTGTAAAGGTAATGTTACGATAGTTGTTACGACTAATATTTCAATATGCATTTGGCTGCAGATTGGAAGGTAATTGACCACAAAACTCGAAATTCAAATTCATTTATTGTGTAAAACTGCAAGCCATGCGGATAAATATTAGTAATCGTGTATAATGCAGTAACTATGATGAAAAAATGGCATGATCACAACAATACGTGGTTTTGTAAGATGATCATGACTCATTGAAACATCAAAAACGAGGACAATCGTGTTTTATTTTTATACACAATTGGGAGACAGGTGGTATTTCTTCCATGTTTATCATGAGAAATACAGGTTTTAGTAGTCAGTATCCAATATTATATCAATATATTTTTGTGTAATTTTATCCTTTTCATCATTGTTTGAGAGTTAAATGGGAGTATAATGTTTCGTAGACTCGCAAAATCTGGTGAAGAAGACGACAAAGTGAAAAAGAAAAGATATCTTGGGCTACTTCAGAAAAGTCTATTTAAACGGTTATTAAGTCTGTGGAACAGAGCCATAGCTTCAGGCTTCAAGACGTCATGCATGTGCAGAATAATCCTATCACAAACAAATTACAAAGTATTTAAACAGGGCAATGGCAAAAGCAGAGGTGCAGATGCAGTAGAAGCTGCAATTGTTGAGCCCCATGGATTTTAGGGAACAAGGGAACAGGAGCATTAACCTTCAGGGAACATGGGAACTGCTGATTAGATTGATGTGAACAAGAAAACTCTGATTTTCCATTTGTTGCTATTTCTTTTCACAGTTTTCTGAGACTGTTTACAATCAACTTTGAAGTATTTCAGGGTCATTTCAACATAGCGTGCCGTAGGGACCATTAGGGTCCACAATTATAGGTCATTTTTTCACTCCAGCGTCACGAGAAAATTATGCATTCTATAATTAAAATTATAAGAAAAAGCGATTCTATGTTATTTCGAAATAGGGTTTATAATAAGTTCGTAAATTGCACGTGTGGGTAAGGAAATGCGAGAAGTTTTGCAATTCTGGACGGATAGCAGCTTTAAGCATATACAGCATAGGCCTAATGCGCATTGTTTTCAGCAAGCCGTGCTGTCTGCCGCGGGGCCTGCAGCATTAACCTCAGCGCCACGCAAGGTCGGTTAAAGTGAACTACAAAGAGCCACGCACCATGACGTAAGCACCTCCCCCCGCGTGTGTCACGCCTCTTACTCAGAGAGGAGTTCGCAGTTCGCAGTTCATGCAGTTAAACTCGATTATCGGAACGAGATTGGCGGGGAGTATTTTGTTCGGATAACTGTTGGTCTACGTAACTTTTCTGTACTTAACTGTAGCTACAGACCGAGGATGTTTCTTATTTATTAATTTAAAAGCAAAAGGATTGTAATATCTTATAAACGACATATAGTTTCAGTTATAATATGGATAAATTTGCCCTAAAATTAATATCGTTCGGTTAAATAGCATTTAGGTATAAATATAATTGCACTTTTGTGATTAGCCCTCGGTCTGTAACGTGCAAAATAAATTGTTAAATACGCAACTTTTTCGGGGTGGCAGCACGGTCGCAGGTGTCATGGCGCTGTTCAAATTTCGTAGCGTTGATGTATAATTAATTATAACAATTAAATTAGGTATCTGGTACCAAATACGTGTGGGTATAGACGATTTGTTATACAATAAGTACAGTTGTATGCAGTAAAATCCTAGATTCTACTATCCCTTTAAGTTGATGTCTCAAACACCAGTTAGCCCAAAAGCACTATTCAGACTGAACTCTAATATGTTCTATCAGGAGTTCCGCTAACACAGGTTTGAGTATATTGTGCTATGCCAATGCTCTAGTTAGCTATCTAACTTGTGCTGTATAGGTGTAACGGTGAATAACGGTGTAAAATAGGTTGTAGGCGACAAGTAAAATGGTCACATCACGAGAATACATATCTGGCTAGTAGGACTGGCTCACACGTATACGCATAGGCAGCGATGTGTAGGTAGGTGCTGAGGTTGATTCAAAACAGAAGAAAGCAAAGAACGGGGCGGTGTTTGTGTGCACCTGTATATATAAACATATATTATGTTCTCCTCTAACTCAGCTAACGATATGCCATTGTCGGAGCTGAATACGGTATAATTAAGGTAGACTATTCTGAGGAGAATATCCTTGATATAGGGTAGGCTTTATTCCATATACTCTTTTCTAGGAATGACGGAAAGAGCCGATGGGTTTTCCGATTGACGGCGGGCTATATGTACGTTAGTGATGGCGACTCCGTGCACAGGCACTTGAAACGTCTTGGAAAAAAAGAAGGTAAATAAACCCTGTTTGTGCACAGAGCGGGCGTGCGGTGTACTTGTGTGTTGCAGATGAGCATTTGACCGACATTTACAGGAAATTATCGGCAATAATAGGCGACAGAGCGTAGAGAAACATTAAGACTTAATCTACTTTGTTTTGTTTATGTAGATTTCGTTTGTTTGTTTTTTAGCCAACGCAAGTTTCTCTCCCTCTCGCGTTCTTGCCATCACCACTGCGCGTATGGGGACTCGCCTGCCTCGCGCAGACAAATCTTCTACAGGATTGGAATCATTCTGACAATTCGTCGTGTTCGAGATAGATTCGTCGCGCAGAGAAATCTTCCAGTGAAAAGCTTAGTTTCAATAGATCGCAGTGTGGTGGCTGCTCTACTAAATACGACACCACGTCACAACTCTGGTGTCACTCTGTTCGGTCTCTCTGTGTTCTCTGGTTGCTTTATTCCCAGATATTGTCTGCTAGTTACCATTAGAAATTAGTTATATATTATATTATAATTGCTTTCTTGTTCTTGTTACTTATTAATTATTATATCAATTGTATTTTTTTGTTCTACTGTTCCATATATGTATATATGTATATTTTTGTGTACGTAGACAGCCAGAAATGATCAATTAAATTAAATTAGTGCATGTTATTTAGGACCATTAGAAATTAGTTATATATTATATTATAATTGCTTTCTTGTTGTTGTTACTGATTACTTATTACATCAATTCTATTTTTTGTTCTACTGTTCCATATATATGTATGTATGTATATATTTTTTCGCCTCTTATTTCCTATATTTAGTTTAATTGTACTTTTCCCTCGGACATTTTATTACCTATGGTAGTGGTCAACTCGAAAGCTTATGGCTACTTTGACCACTACGCACATTCAGCTTAAACCTATTGATTCTATAATATTATTTATTTCTCTCCCTTTTTACTTCTATCTGAAATGATATGTACAAATGAATGAAAAGTGCAAAATAAAATGAATCTGAATCTGAATAAATCTGAAATCTGCTTGTTTTGCGTATGGGGACTCGCCTGCCTCGCGCAGACAAATCTTCTATAAGTAAAAGGCTTAGTCTCACTTTGAGCACCCTTTGAGGCATGCTAACTTTCTTAAGGTTGTTATGCTGGTGTTGTTTTTGTAGTAATAGTTGTTGTTATTGTTGTTGCTTGTACGTTAGCTGCTGCATCCGCTCCCTCCCCCCACACACGGATCAGCTAAGGAGATAGGTCTCTTACTTCCTTTATGCACCCTTTGACTGTTAATCACCCTCTGAGGCATGCTAACTTGCTGGTAACAAGGGCAGCGGTAGCCAGGATTTTCGTACAGTAGCTGCCACTAGGGGCAGCACCATACAGTGTACGCGACGCAAACTGTACGCAGAAACTATTTGAACTATTTTTGCTCTAAAATTGACCTAACGTATAACTATGAGACCGAAAACTTGTTTTAAAATTTTGTGGAGACCTGCAGAAGTGAGTAACGGCCGGGGGATATGTAACGTTTGTTTATTCACACGCAAAGACGAAATAACGCTAGCCACACCGTAATCGGAGCTACCAGATATGCTTGCTCTATAAAATCGGAGCATACCATCTTGAAGGTCTACAAGTTTCGTCTGTATACATATATTTAACGTTGCAAACAGTAAATATGTTTCTTACCTATTCCCTATTTTTAAAATGAAAATAGAAAATAGGAAATGGGTTTCTGGCCCGTTTCCTAGCTATTTTATAAGTCTAAATAGGAAATGGGAAATGGGTTTCTGATCCGTTTCCTATTTTAAAAGTATAAATAGGAAATGGGAAAAGGAAAAGGAAGGGGGTACGTGCGTGTACCCGCGTGTACGTGCGTGTATCCGCGTGTACGTGCGTGTACGTGCGTGTACACGTGTGCAGGCCCGTAGCCAGGGGGGGTTCGGGGGGTTCGAACGAACCCCCCCCCCCGAGCCCGTCCCCCCCCCACCCCACCAAGCAAAAAAAAAAGAAAAA
>NW_014577112.1:690029-691211 GCF_000485595.1 Priapulus caudatus | reverse complement strand
TGTTCCAGGACATAGGGCCACATGGATTAATGACGTTGGCCAGTGTGTGCGTTTATTTGACGCTGCAAGTGTGTGTGTGTATGTGGCCGCGTGTGCTACGCAGGCCGGATATAGTACGAGATCGATCGTGTACATCAAAAGCCGCCGCGTCACGCGTGGCCTTGAGGCTCGTTTTGTGAAGTAGCCGGCCCGGGCTCTGCGACTGTTTTACGTGGTAAGAAACGTAGGTACGAACTGTTTCCCTTCTCGCCAACGAAGTTCTGTTTATAATACAGTATATACTGTATATACATAACCATAAAAGGTGGTGTCGCGAGCTGCTTTAAAAAAATATTAATGTCGCGCGATTGCGCCCTAGCTCCTAGGGTGTTAGGAATATTATATCGTGCGCGCAAGGGAGGATTTTTGGGCAACCTTTGGCGTAGCAAATAAAGCATTTCCTTTCCTGATGTCTGATCACTGTGGGGCTCACATGCCGAAGATGCTGGCAACTTTTAAAAGTTGCTGGTCCTGCTTGAAAGTTGTGGGTCCTGCCAAAAATGTAAACTATTTGAATCATAAACCCAAAAAGTTCAAAATTATGTTTTATTTCAGTCAAGTCACAACCTTTACAAACAGTACACTGAGACCAGTAGCCTCAAAACATGACATGCATAAAGCACACAATAAGAAAATTACTGTACAGTGCCAAGAATATTACTCAATATCTGAGTCAGACTCATAACAGTTTACTGCTGCCACTATCTGAGTTAATGACAGTGACTGAATCAACATCACTGATGTTGTCATTGTCACTGTCTTCGTGTGTATCAGCTTTAGCAGATTCAGTTTCCTCAGTCCCACCGAGTGCTGATGTTGATGCGGATGAACCTATCCCTACATCTGAAGATTGAAGAACACTTGCTTTGGTGGAAATGTACAGTGGTCTACGAGAATGAGATGCATACGAATTCCAAAAGTATATGGCCTCTGTTGGGTCAAAGTCATCAATTGAGGGTGACAACAGACGGATATATATCCAAACATTGATGAAATACAGTCCCACGACATCCTCACTTTAAATTATCAAAGGTCGCCGAAGAAAACAGCCCGCGAGAGCGTGCAGCCAGCGCCAGCACGGCGTGGCTGTGTATACGTGCCTGGGGCAGCATATTGATGGATGTACGGGGAGGTGGGAGTGCA
>NW_014577112.1:681780-687154 GCF_000485595.1 Priapulus caudatus | reverse complement strand
TCGTGCTGAGAACGGGGCAACAATTTTCACGCACCCGACACGCTTGCGATACGACCATTAAGTTCGTACTACGCTCGAGTTACGTGGGTACTACGCCTTCCTTGTTTCTAATACGCCCGCACTGCGCTGTATTTCCGCCACGCTCGCACCACGATTATTTTAAACATCTTCAAAGATTGGCCACGCTTTCTACGCTCATGCTGACTGCACCGCGCTCGATGACGATCGCAGTACGTCCATATACGTCCACACTGCGTTCTACACGTTTCCACCACGCTCTTAGAGCGTAGTACGAGCGTAGTGAGATCGGGGCTCTGGTGTGACTGGGGTATTACAGATAATGACATGACATATATAAGATTCTGTAGTGCACATTATGAATAGTTGGAATACAGTCACTAGCACTCAAATAATTACCCAGGAGTGAGGCTGCGGATTTCCCAGACTTAATTTTCTCATCAAATTTTGGCACCAATTGTGTGTACACCACGCACGTGTGTACGTTCTTGAGCTTATTCGGTCCACTAATCACTGGCCTACCTTGTACTGAAATTAGTTTAGAGATATTTGCTATCGTATTGTTGTAAATTGTAATCTTGCACGAGCTGCTCTGCCTCTGGTTGTATCAACCATTGAGCTATTTTTAACGAGTCAGATGGGCCTCGCAAGGGGTTTAATGCACCTTATTACCTGACACCATAGAACACACGTTATGTATAGTAAAAATATGGTAATTATTCGCTCCTGCTTTTTGCAATCCGTCGTCACACTGACAGCTGCCATTGCTGCAATGCTTTTGCTGACCGATGCGTCGATGACTTTGATAGCGGCCGGCATCTATCGGAATTTTATTACACTAGTTTGAAGTGTTGTTTTTTTGGGTTTGAAATGAACGTATGTATAGGACGTCTTGCTATGCACAAATGAATTTATCAGCAGAACACCAGACGAACCCTGTCGCTCTGCGGCACTTGTTCTTCCGTTTACCAACCTCTATATATTCAAAGCTCTTACGTTATCGACCGCGAGGCGGCAAAAGTTTCAACATTTGACCCGTAGCGTGTGCGTGGGTCGACGCGGATACGCATTTTTGCATGTATGTGTTGCCTAAAGCAAAAACATGCTCTCCCCCTAGGGTGGAGGGACACACCCCTGATTGCTGTTGTTTGATTGGCCACAAAAAACGTCCAACTCGCCTGCTCTGAAATTAGAACCTATTCTAATCTTCCGACTCGCTGCTATCGATCGGTTGGACGTGCGACTTTAGCGTTTACACTGGCGATTGTCAGTTGCCAAACTGCCAAGTTCGTACAATTCGGCAACTCAAATTCAAAATCGGCAGTGTAAACCCAACTTATGTATCTGCTGCAGCTGGCGCTGGCTAGATCAGCCCGCTGACGCATAATAAAATACAATTGATAATAAAGTTATACAACAGAGTGTTGAACTAGAAACTGTTGACACTTTCAATCGTCTTTCATTCATATTAAAATTTAACTTGACAATAATACCAGCTGAATCCAGCTCTTGCCTTGTATTAATCTGCAATGATGTGGTTACAATTGCATTCATACATTGTCTGTTGAAGCTATGAATGATAGATAGTACAGGGGTAGAAATTTACTTTTTAACAAGGGAGTCCAACCCTCAAAATGAGGGAGTCCGCAGTCTGAGGGTTAAAATTAAAGATATTAACAATAGTTAACGTGCTTATTTTTAAGATTGATGCAGTTGCAGGTCTGCAAAATTTTCTTTGGACATTAGCTGAAAAAATACAGTAATTCCGCGAGGCCGTGCTCCAGAATGAACTAGTTAGTATGGCAGAAATTTCAGGGAGTCACACGGACTCCTGCATATAATATATGATATATGTCAAATCAGGGAGTCCGACAGTAAATCAGGGAGTATTTGACTCCGGACTCACGTTAATCTCGCACCTAGTAGTCAATGATAAACTATGCTGACAGATGTGATGTGATGTCACATACTCACATGCACACATCTCTGTGAGACTGTGACAAATTAACCGTGTACTTTCTCATTTTGAGACTGAAAAAAGTTCAAGTTGCTTTCATGTTGTATTCGGAGCAGTTCCTCCATTTACGGTTTAGCCGCTGATTGCCAACGTCAGTCCAACTTCTGATTAGCTCAAAAACCAGCTGATGTTACGTTTTGACACAGTCACAGGAAGCCTGGCATATGGGAAGGTGGAGGGAAGAAAAGCAAAAAAAAGAGAGGGGCCTTAGACTACGTTTTGCTATCACTCTAGTTGTATGTGTGTAATATCTTGACAGAATTCTATTTTTATTTTCCAATTACAGGTCGGAGCAATTCCTTCGTTTAGCCGCATGTCATCCGATGGGGTAAGTTGTTCCAGGACATAGGGCCACATGGATTAATCCAACTTCGCTGTAGGCAGTGGGCGTAGACTGGCATCATTTCTTTTGCATATTCGCATAAATTTATTAACAAGCGCTGGTTGCCACACTATCTCGCTCGCTATTGCAAATGGCCGCTCGGATGTTATTGTTAATTTCTTACTTGCTTCACCGATTTTATCGGGATTTTTGTTATTTCCACAGCAACAAAGAAAGTTTCGAACGCTTTTGATAAAAAATCTATGGTACCGCTGTGCGATACCAGTGCTTTGGTTATGGTAACGCATAATGAAATTCAGTATCGCGGCGGTACCGCGATACCGCCAATTTCGGACCCTGATTCTATATTGAGCAAATCTTGGTTAAATTTTATTTTATTTCAAACTTGGACAAATAGAGTACGGTTCCACTTAATTGCTATCACACAGAACGGAGACACAGCGAGCTATAGTGGTTTATGTGAAATTGACCTTTGGCAAAAGTTCACTTCCGAATCTCGCGCATGCTCAACGTGTAACTCAGGGTTCTTGTTAACTTTTGACAAAGCAGGTAATTTGACAATGAATAGCAGGTAACTGTTTTTCCGGCACGGACGGTAGGGCGAGCGGCGAAGGCGCGAAGCCCTGCTAGGGGTGTCCGGGGGCATGCACCCCCGGGAAAATTTCTGATTTGACCCATAAATAGCCTATTTTGATGGGTATGGTTTCTAGAATTTGGTAGTTTAGATAGGAAAATATATGCTATTAAGTATCTAGTATAAAAAGAAAAATAATAAATGTCAAGTAAAAGTCCAGGTAACAGTGTATTTCCTCTTTATTTTAGTAGTATCTGCCAAGTTGAGAATTCAATGATCACTGCATCAAATTGATAGCCGGTAACAAATTGCGCGATAGGCGGTAAAAATAACCGGTTACCGGCTATTAACAAGAACCCTGGTAACTACGAACTGACTTATTGATTTTAATTGTTGCGTGATCGAGTGGCAGTGTTCATAAATATTCTCAAAGATAAAATGTTGCTTGCATATAAACAAACATCGATCCCTACGAATTACGCGTGTTAATTTGAATTGAATGTTAATTGGACCAGAGAATTTTGTACGAATTCTGAATTACAGAATACAAATTATACAATGGAAATTAAAGGGAAAATAGAAGTGAAATATTGGGACCACGTGTTTTTGTACGAATTATAGGTATTCTACGAATAAAGTGATGACGAATTAAGCGAGGTTAATTGACTGTAATATATATTTTGAGATCTTACAATTTTATTGATTAAGATTACGATATTTGATAGTATATTGGTGTACCCCATATAGTCAAAACAACCGTCATTTTTGTAACGAATTACTGGTAAGCACTAATAATTTCAGTCCGTTTTATTTCACATTTGCATGTTTGGACACAAAATTAATAGGTTTACAGTAAACAATTACGATTACAATCAGAACATACCTTGTATCACTTTGACAAGACTTGACTTCCTAAAGTTCTGACAACTTATTGTTGGCTCCACTCATATTGATCTTCTCCATAAAGGAGTTGGACATCAAGCTAAAAACCAAAATTCGACCTTATACACATTAGAACAATGACATATTGTACTAAAAGCTTTTGAAAACTGAAACAAAACATTAATAAAATACGTATTATAAGTATGTTATAATAATACTTATACAGTCCGACCTCGTTTATCCGGCACCCATCCGGATATGTTATTTGACCGGATCAGGCTTCTCCCTACGTTGCGCTATATTGAGGGGCCACCTCGGCAAGAATTCCCATTCGACCCACTGGCAGCAAGAACAAGTCTGCGTGTACGTGCGTGTACCTGCGTTTACGTGCGTGTACCCGCGTGTACGTGCGTGTACCAATTTTGGAATCGAAAGATGGAACAGGCTAGCCTGCTGATTGGCTTGGCTTTGCATTCTTTGTTTCAACATTTGACCAATGTAAGAGCTTAAAATAAACACGTGACTGGTCAGCCAATCAAATCGCGCGTCGTTCACACCGCGTGGTATGTACTTTTAGTGATGGCTACTCCGTGCAGTGAAGGAGCCTGACAAGGTAAGCCAAACGAAAATTAAAAGTAAACCGAAATAGTTAGGTCCTAGGACTATAACGAAGACTATAATGTCATCCTGTGGTTTCTAACATAAATGCATGCATGATCATCTGTACGTACTACATGAGTATAAGATAAGTGTAAATTGTGTGTGGTGGCATAATTTAATTATACCCGGAAAGTCTGCATCAGTAAACCGACCAGGCTCTCCGACTGTTACACGTCGTGGGAACGTAGTTAAGCGAGAAGGGAACTTGTGGCTAGTGCATCAGTTGATGATACACAGAAATCTGTGCATCGATCACTTCGTGATACCTAATTCCCAGTGGGCAAAAAATATCAGTGGAACGTCGATCAGTGGGACATAAACCGTTGACGTCAACTGACCATCAACTGAGGGTCGAAAATGAAAGTTTTTCCGACATCAACCGTTGACGTCGTATTGACATCACACATTGACGTTGTATATCACACATTGACGTTGTATTGACATCAACCATTGATCTAATGGGATATTAATACATTAATTTTCATTTGAATTAATATTTAAGGGCAATGCTAAAACAAACACAAATTTAAAATTCTACAATGTTTTTATTTTCATTCTCAATTCAATACAAATTAATCTCATTAGTTTTTTCTTCCACTTCCCCCCTTCTTCCACTTAGCATTCGTGAAAATTCGTTGCATGGCCTAGCTCCCTGATGTCGTGTTCTGTACACCCAACCTGGTTCATTCAAATTCAAATTCAAATTCAAATTCAAATTCAAATAAAATTTATTTTCATCGGTATAAAAATTACAGGAACATGAGCTGTATTTAGCTCGTAGACCGATATCTAACATTGGCAATATACAAAATTTACATTTAAAACAAAATAGGATGATATGATTATGAATATTTACAATGCAAAATGATGAGAAAGGATG
>NW_014577112.1:661708-677957 GCF_000485595.1 Priapulus caudatus | reverse complement strand
CGCTGTAGCTCGCCGGGATATTTGTCGTGCTACGCTCGTGTACCTGCGTGTACGTGCGTGTACCCGCGTGTACTAGCGGTACACAACTTTCGGAATCGAAAAGATGCACGGCTAGCCTGCTTGATTGCTGCTGCATCTTGTTCCAAATTTGACCCTAATGTAGGAGAAGCTGTAACCACCAATAACGGCACGTGGACGGTCAGCAATCAAATCGCCGCGTGCGTTCACACTCCGCGTGGTAGTAGCCTTAGGTATATGGCTACTCCGTGCAGTGAAGGAGCCTGACAAGGTACAAAGAAATTGGAAACGGTAACCGAAATGGTGTAGTTCCTGGACTATAAGAAGACTACTAATGATCATCCCTGTGTTGTCTAACTAAAGCATCAGGACGATCTGTGACGTACTACATAGGTATAAGGATAACGTGAAATGTGTGTGTGGCAATAATTAATTAACCCCGAAACTGCAGCAGTACAACGCGACCAGCTCTCGGACGTACAACGTGCGAGTTAAGCGAGAAGGGAACTTGTGCTAGTGCATCAGTTGATGAAACACAGAAAGTCTGTCGCTATTCGATCAACTTCGTGATACGTTAATTCTCCATGGCAAAAAAGATCATGGAATCGTCGATCAGTGGCATAAAGCGTGTCGACGTCAGACTCGACCCATCAATCGAGGGTCGAATGAAACGGTTTTCCGACATCACGTGACGTCGATATGACATGCACATCATTAGACGTTGTATAATACACATTGACGTCTGTATTGACATCACATTGATCTAATGCGTATATTAATACATTAATGTTCATTGAATAATAGCTTTCAAGGCAACGTGCAAAACAAACACAAATTAATTCCCGCTACAATGTTTTATTTTTCATTCTCAATTCAAATACAAATTATCTCGATAGCGTTTTCTTCCACTTTCCCCGCCTGCTTCATTTTTTGTAGCATTCCGTGAAAATTCTTGCATGGCTAGCCTTCCCTGATGCGGGGTCGTTACGCAGGCCCACCGTGTTCATTGCAGCAGCTGAAATTATAATCACATCATAAATACATTAAACTATTTTTTAGAGATATTTCAATTTAATATACAGTCAACCTCGCTTAATTCGTATCAATGGGACCCCACGGCGAGTATTTCTTACGAATGACGTAACAGAATTAGACGTTAACTTCGCTATTTCCACAAATCCCATTTAATCCGGAGGAACCCAGAATAGATAATAAGTCTGTAAACAACGATTTATGAATGAAAGTTTTTACAAAGTAATTTGTACATCTAGCTAACAGCTGGATCGCCGGGCCATATACGCCTTGCCGTCATATCTGAATAATGCATGCATGTTATGACAGAACTAGGTAAAAGATTAACAGTATTATCGTTACAGTATAAATATAATTTATAGACTGCCTAACCGTATGATACGTAGTCACACTGATAAAGATCGCGACAGTGATCGAAACTGTTGTGAAGGTTAGTTGAAATAGTATACCACCCCCCTCCCCCCACCTACTCTCCCCACCCCCACCCTCCCCTCCTCACAGCCTTAATAAAGCACCTCCCATCTTATCTTGACCACTCTGGCGCACGGGTACACTACCATCCGCTATATATGGAGGGGCAAATCTGGTTTGAGAATATTTACTCTAGTGTTCAAGCGTGGACAAATTAGAGTACGTTCCACTTGAATTGCTATCACACGAAACGGCAGACCCAGACGAGCTAAGATGCTTAATGTGAAAGTTGACACTTGCAAAAGCTACCTACCAATCGTCGCGCAGTGGGCCGTCAAACTACCTAAATCAGCGCGGTCTAGTTAACTTGACAGAAGCAGCGTAATTTGACAATGACAGAAGTAAACGTTTTCCGGCAGCGACGGTAAGCACGGCGAAGCCGCGAAGCATGACTAGGTATCGAGAGCGGGAAAATGCTCGAGTGACCGCATAAGCAGCTATTGTTGATGGTATGGTTTTCTAGAATTGGGAGTTAGGAGAAAATATAATCAGTTAAATCGTATATAGATAAAGAGAAATAATAGAGATGTCAAATAAAAGGTCCATTGTAAGCAACGTGTATTTCCTCGTTATTATAGTAGTACTGCCAATGTGAGAATTACATGTAATGATCACCTGCAACGTCAAATTCGTAGTAGCCGGAACAAATTGCGCGATAGGCGGTAAAAATAACAGGGTACGCGGCTATTAACAAGACGCTGGAATCTACGACTGACTTATTGATTTATTTTGCGTGACGAGTGCAAGTGTGCAAAATATCTCAAAGAAAAAGTTGGCTCTGCATATAAACCATAACATTGGTTCCCTAACGAATTACAGCGTGTAATTGAATTGCAAATTTGAAGACGCAGAGAAATTGTCTGTACGAATTCTGAATTACAAGATAAAATTATGATCAATGAGAATTAAAGGGAAAAGAAATGAAGAGTTATGGGGCACCCACGGTTTTTGTACAATTATGAGCATTTCACGAATAAAGTGATGACGAATTAAGCGAGGTTAATTGACTGAATATATATTACGAGATCTTACATTGTATTGATTAAGATGTACGATATTTGATAGTACTAGGTGGAGTAACCTGCCATAAGCAAGAACTAAGGAGGGGAAGCAACCGTCATTTGTGGTAACAAATTACTGGGTAACGACAATAATGTCAGCACTTTTGATTTTCCGACATTGCAGGTTGGGACACAAGAATTAATAGTTCACAGTAAGCAAATTACGATTACAATCAGAACATACCTGTATCACTTGACAAACTTGACTTCCTAAATTCTGACACTATATTGTGGCTCTACTCATATTGATCTTCTCCATAAAGAGTTGGCCATCAAGCTAAAAAGCCAAACTCGACTTGAATAGCACATAGAACAAGACACTATGGACTAAAAAGCTTTTGAAAACTTGAAACAAACATTAATAAAAGCTATAAATAAGGTGTAGTAATAATACGTATACAGCCGACCCGGGTTTATGCGGCACGCCATACCGATATGTATGACCGGAATCAGCTCCGCACGGCTGTGCGCGTAGGTATGAGCGACGCCGACCGCGGCCAATAAATTCCACATGGTCGACCTGTCACTGGCAGCAAGAGCAATCGAACCTTGGCAGCTACAGAACGACGACGCGACACTATGCAATAAAACAAGCTTATATAAGGATTGTTGTACAGAAGTTTGAGGCAGCGCTTGTATAGAGCTACTATAATTTTTGTTATAAGTAGTTATATATAAAATATTTGTAAATGTTATTATAGTAGTCCGTCAATGGAGCGTGTGTGTTGGTACTGCATGGTGCGGACTGAGTTCTGCTGCCAGTGATTCGAGCCAGGCCCCGGACGCCCCCTAGTCTGCCCTCCTTCCGTCCCTCCCCCTCTCCCCCCTGTTTCAATTTCATCCTGGGGAGAACCCTGCGGATATGCGATTTATGCTCAAACAGCATTTCTCTGCAGTTCAGTATAGGGTTTATATGCATGTGATAATTTATTTACTCGTTGCTATGATTATTTGTAACAAACTATCGTGTTTTATGGTTTATATGAAATGGAAATTTCACTTCGGTTTATGTTTGTTTCTTTTGTACTGAGAACGTTTGTCAGAAAGATCGCTAGAATCATTGGTACATCGCGCGAGTTTTGAGCGAGAGTTTTAGATGGAAATAAATGAAAAAACAGAGAACATACACTGCGAGATCGCGACCAGTTAATAGAGGTTTCCGGATAACTGGTGGCCGGATAAACGAGGTCGAACTGTACTTAAACAAATTAGAGGTTATTTAGGCAAGCAATATTAATTGGTTAGTTTAATCATATATTGAACGTTGATTGCGTGATTTTAAAATACACTCACCTTCCACAAATATTTGAAACAATGTCCTTAAGGTCTTTCCCCCCTTTCCTGTCAGACTACTGAAAAATGCCTCAATACTTATAGGACTTAATCACTTTCAAAAATTATGCATAACTATACAAGGACAACATAATATCATTAGCAAATATATACCATGGATCCATAAAACTTTTATGGAGGATTTAATGTAAGGCCTAAAAAAGGCTTGTTTCCACTAACGAGCTGAAAAAAATTGGACACTGTAGGCAGGCACAACTTTTTTTTATCAAATATTTTTTTTTGGTATTCTAACAATACTTGTTTAATACTTATAACAGCCCATATAATGACTTCAAAGTCTCAAGAGATTCGACCCAGAAGGTACAGAAACAACAAAGTCAGCCCTTTATTTTATATTTTTTTGCCAATCACAATAAAAAGTTTCGACTCAGCGGTTTAAAATGGACTTGGTCAGCTTAAGCGGGTGACACACTATGCGAATTTTGCTGCGATCATATTTGCACGACCGCAGCAGACACACTACACATGATCTACTGTCGCCACATGGCTCCAACCATGGCTCCATGCAACAGTCATGTGGTCACATGATTAGCATACTGATCAATGATTTGCTGCATTATAACATTGGCCAGCTTGATTGTTGCTTCCACGGACACACTATGCGAATCTGTACGCAGCGGAAAAATCTGCAGCAAAAATATCAAACGTGTTTGATCGCTGCGAATTTCGGTGCTAATGAAATTCGCGGCAAAATTCGCCCGTGCTTGAGCGGACACACCATGTGAATTTCGCTGCGATTTTAACAATTGCTGCGGTCGTGCGAATAAATTTGCATGGTGTGTCCCTTGCTTTAGCGGAAACAAACGTTTTTTTAGGCCTAAATAATATTAAAGACTTCTCAAAATGATACTTACCAACTTTGTAAATTCTTTTTCATTCAACATCTTCTCCAGTTTGTCGAATTCTGCTTCTGTTCTTACATATAATATGGTTTTGTGGTTATGCTGGACTGATTCCCAATGCCTGCACCTTGCTGAAGGAGATTCTTTATCTCATTGAGTAACTGGCGATTTGCAGGCCGAGGCATCGTTTCTGAAATTCTAACAAGATTTTTTTTCTGAATAAAGAAAAAGGTTGCTCTTTCATAATAACATATCAAGAAACATGAGAATTTAAATCAACATACTTGCTTCACTTAATGGAAAAGCATCAGATCGTCTATGTGGACTACGGGATCTGCTGCCAGAAGGTGGTGTCAGTTGTCCGGATCTGCTGCCAGAAGGTGGTGTCAGTCGTCCGGATCTGCTGCCAGAAGGTGGTGTCAGTTGTCCGGATCTGCTGCCAGAAGGTGGTGTTAGTCGTCCGGATCTGCTGCTGGAGGGCGGTGTTGCTTGTCTGGATCTGCTGCTGGAGGGCGGTGTTGCTTGTCTGGATCTGCTGCTGGAGGGTGGTGTTGCTTGTCTGAATCTACTGCTGGAGGGTGGTGTTGCTTGTCTGAATCTGCTGCGGGAGGGTGGTGTTGCTTGTCTCAATCAGGATTGGCTGGAGGGTGGTGTTGCTTAATTGTCTGGATCTGTTGCTGCAGGGTGGTGTTGCTTGTCTAGATCGGGATTGGCTGGAGGGTGGTGTCAGATGTCGGGATAGACTGGAAGGAGAGGTGCTCAATCTACACCTCCTGGTTGTCTCAGCTATAAATTCAATGATAAATGTAGCATTTTTGTAATAGCATGAAATGCTCAATTGACTGCAGATTGAAAACAACAACCAATATTGTGCACTTTATTGTGTAATCAATTACAATTAATTTTAAGCTACAAATTAACACAGGTAGGTCTTACTTACTTGGCCTCGCCAGACTTTTCAGGTGATGTTTCAGGTGACTGATCTTCCTCGTCTGACATTTCAGGTGACTGAGGCTGCATCCAGTCCTGATCTTCCTTGTCAGTCTTTTTCCGCTTGAATCCTTGAGGGGGTTTTGGGTAGGGTGCTACACCTTTCGGAAAGTAAATATAGGTAAATTAATACCATATTTTTCAATTTCTCTCAATCACATAGGGCGAGCAATTTCACAAGACAATTTCGCTAGTTGACAAGACAATGCATGATTTTTTGTCATGAATGTGTACTTTGCTAATAGGAATAATAAATAAAAAAGTGATTCCCAATGCATATACTATCAACAACTAACATTATTAAAATGAACTCATATTTGTTGTATCTCTCCTACTATATCAATTAGAGTAGATATCTATGTACGTCACACTTAATAACTCCAATAAATTAGAGGATGCGCACACACGCACTTGGAACGTCTCAATACAAAAAATAATGGTAAATAAACAGGAAATGTATCCAAAGTCTTAATGTTTCACTACTCTATTTCGCATATTATTGCCGATAACTTGCTGTAAATGCCGTTCAAATGCTCATCTGCAACCCACAAGTACACCGCACGCACACCACTGTGTACAAACAACATGAATTAGAGTTCTCTCTCTTATTCTTGTTGTTTGTGCACAGTACGTGGCGTGCGTGCGGTGTACTTGTGGGTTGCAGATGAGCATTTGAACGGCATTTACAGCAAGTGGTGCTGCGGTGTGCTACAATATTGACTAGTATATACTCACTCTTGCTTGAATCTGTTGTCTCTTCTTCCAAATCAGTGGGAATGTCTAAAAATACATTATCTTAATTCATTCATTATGCAAAATCATTAAATGATTTTCATTTTGGAAATACTCCTCATAATAATAGAAAAACTGGACAAGTACATGTTACATGTAACATGTTACATGATGAGGTAAACACAATAATGAAGTTTTATTATATTTCTGCTATAAATTACGTTCTAGTACACTTATTACCATGCAGTACATTTACCTGAAAGATGATCCTTAAATATTGGTTCCTATTATTTTTGGTTCCTTTCCTCTTTCCTTGGACAACACACTCGTCATCTCCTGCAGATTCTACTCCTGTGGTCTCATTATACGCATCACACTCGTTCCAGCTTTCTATACAAACAGAAGTAAAACAATTTACAGTGGTCTACGAGAATGAGATGCATACGAATTCCAAAAGTATATGGCCTCTGTTGGGTCAAAGTCATCAATTGAGGGTGACAACAGACGGATCCTCATGACCTGAGATAAGGTGTTGGTTGAGAGCCGATTGCACTGGTCTGTCTTGATTAACTGGCATGGCAGAGAAGCTGCGTTCACACTCAGATGATGAGGCAGGCTGAGATAACACCAAGTCAATCACATCAAGGAAGTTCAGACAGTGTTTATTGTACTTTTGGTTTACCTTGGGCCAGGTGATGTCCTGTACATTGTCACTAAAACCAGATGTGTACTTTCGATAATAGTGCACTTATAATTATTGTAATGAAACATACAACAATCAGAAATCCAGAATATTGAGCTATATTTTCTTGAAGAAAAGTTACTTTGAAGTTTTTAATTTTCAGATCTGAGTTGTTCACTTGTTCTGATTTTGACTCGACAAAAATGACTACTCAGTATATAGCAAAAATGGTCAGTCAGGCCACAGTATACATGTACATACTTTTTGTACAAGTATGACTTAAGAAAGTCCACCCAGACTGTACTTTAGCTGGGTCAACATCATTCCGTCTCAGCAAGTCTGCCCAGTGGTCACAGACTGTGGCAATGTTGTTGTCCTCAAGATCTGAAAACACACAGAAATGACACCTTGGTTTAGTATTTATTCAAAGAAAAAAGACCATGTGAACAAAGTGTAATGAAAACAGACACCAGTGTAACATAAAATCCCAAACAAGAAACAGCAACCTAAAATCAAACAAAGAAAAACAATATCAGTCAACAGTAAAGCACACCAGCTTCAAATTCTGTGGGCCAACTTGGAAAATCCGCAATCTTGGTGGCACTGAGCAGATCACCAGAGATGTCATCAAACCTCTTTTCCAGGCACTTCAGAAGTCGAGCAGCTGTAGCACCAGGGTATGTAAATGATCCATTCAAGGGTTGTCCATGAAACTCAGTCTTATCCTGGATCTGGCGGATATAAAAGCCTGGGCTGGAAAATTATAACAACAAAAATGGTGTGCGGTTAAATTACTGAGAATAGGTGACCACAATGTTATCCCGATATTTTATTCAAATTTTATTGTTATGAAGGCCAAGAAAAATGTGGATTTCTAGTATGAATTGGTTTATCGTTGCTTGAGGTTTTATTTACTTGTCCTTAAGTTTTTCTAAAGACATCCGAGTTGCTTGTAGCTGACTGTGGCACATAAAGATACTTGAATCAACTTTCTGGAGTTCTAAGGACAGTTTTGACAGGGGCAGTACTTAATACATCATGAAGGAAGTGGCCATAACCTATGACCGCTTTAGACTTGAGGGATTTGAGGAGGCCTTTGGCTTTGGCTGCGAACTTGGCATTCGAACTTCCAAGCTGAAGATAAATATTACCAAAATCAATGAAACGAGCAGTCTGTGATATATATATATATATATATATATTGATATTTTAGAATGTTTATATTACGACACATTTTCATTTTATATGTTTAATTGTAATTTTACCATATTTTGTAAAGTGCATCTAACATATTAATTACATGAATTGCTCATGCAGCTGGACTCATGATATTTTATTAATTGCAACTTATACAATCATATAATGGTATTTTGCATAACAATTACCTGACTAAGATGTTGATTTATTGCTGGGTAGGATTTCCATAACTTCTCCAGTGCTCTCAAAGTATGTGAGAGCCAGCGTGTTCCGCCAATTCTGGTTGGCATCAATGGGGAAATATCGAGTGTACTGAAAGAATCTTTAAGACCAGCTCGTTGCAGTGGGCTTTTATGGTAAAAACTGTAAAGACCACTCAGTAAAGTAATAATGTTGTCATACAAGCCATCTGATTTAAAAGATTCTTTTAAAGCCAATTCTAGTCTGTGAACTAAGCACTTCACCATGACTATTGAGGATGACCAACTTTCTCTCATCTTGGCAATAACACCATTTGCATGTGCTGTATTTACACTTGCTCTATCTGCAGTAAATGAAATAATTTTGTGCTTGAAATCCACATCTAGGCTGAGGTTGGCAAGTGACCTATTAAGGGCGTTGAATATTCTGTTGGCATCAGTCTTCTCAACAGGCTCCATACTAATAAAGTATAACTTTGCTTCCCCATTTGTACACAAACGTACAAACACAATCTTATTTTCTTGAACACTAACGTTGGTAGATCCATCAGACATAAATTGTTAAAAACTTGGCACGGTCAATGTGTGCAGCAATCTTTTTTTCTCCACACCTGATATGGCATGTATAAACTGCCTACAGGCTTTATCGTTTCTGTGAGTTTCACCAAGGTTAATACTTTTCCTTACATCAAGTTGGCCCATCCAGGCATAATCAGTGAATGGCCTGTTTTGTTTAGCAATGGCATGTGCAATCCGGAATAATTTGTCAAGTTTATAAAAACACAGCCGTATTCAGTTGTTTTTATGCACTTTGCAGCATCAGAGCCAGAAACAGAAGACCGATTTTTTACATGTGTTTCAGCCAAAACGTGACCCTCACTCTGTTGGTGGGCTGCGAGTGTACTGTGCTTCAGATTAGTTGAACCAATCACAAAGGGTCCCTTGGAATATTTTCTGAAAAAACCTTTATCTGGGAGTTTTGAAACAAACACTTAGAGCACTGTAGCAAGAACGACATGGCCGACAATACATTTTGCCGCAGTCATGAAGCAGCCAGGGGTACTCCTTCGACCACGAAGATTGAAATTTGCGATCTCTTTGCTCATGTTCATATTGACGTGAAACTTACCGGCCAATGTGAGTTCAAGTTACAACAGTGTAAATCACGGGTAAAACTGAACCTTGGAGCTCCTCCATGAGGCACGGCCATATCTCTACCATGCAGTGCTTCCGCATTGCCCCCGTGCCCTTGCTGTGCCCTGAGCTCCAAGGGGGAGCTCAGAGGTTCAGTCTTACCTGTAAATCCCGCCAACTCACGTTAAATCAGCGTGCGGGCTTGGCACTCGCCCGCTCGCCAATGTCTAATGAAAATAATATTGGGCGAGTGAAAGCTAAAGCTGACTCGCCCATGTTGGCGAGTAAAAAATAATTGTCTTAAACTAATCAAATGTTGGTTCCGAGAATAAAAGTAAATTAAATTAAAATGAAAACAGGAACTTTCAGAGGAGATGTGCCTTGAATTTTTGAGAAAAGTAATCAATGAATTACATGTGTAGTTAAATCAATGGTGTTTTTGTGTTTTTTCCCTATTGTTTGATCACCGCACACACACCACTGTGCACAAACAACAAGAATTAGAGTTCTCTCTCTTATTCTTGTTGTTTGTGCACAGTACGTGGCGTGCATGCTGTGTACTTGTGGGTTGCAGATGAGCATTTGAACGGCATTTACAGCAAATGGTGATGCGGTGTGCTACAATATTGACTAGTATACTCACTCTTGCTTGAATCTGTCAGCTCTTCTTCCAAATCAGTGGGATTGTCTAAAAATACATTATCTTAATTTATTCATTATGAAAAATCATAATCATTTTGGAAATACTCCTCATAATAATAGAAAAACTGGACAAGTGTTACATGTTACATCATGAGGTAAACACAATAATTAAATTTTATTATATTTCTGCTATAAAGTACGTCCCAGTACACTTATTACCATGCAGTACATTTACCTGAAATATGATCCTAAAAAAAATTGTTGGTTCCTTTCCTCTTTCCTTGGACAACACTCGACACACATCTCCTGCAAATTCTACTCCTGTGGTCTCATACGCATCACACTCGTTCCAGCTTTCTATACAAACAGAAGTAAAACAATTTTGGCTACTTCTTTTTTCAATTTAAAGAATGTACAAATGGTTAATCATCATCTTCAGATTTTCACTCAAGGATGTGATAGTTATATGATACATTATTGTGTATAACAAAAAAGATGTATTAATGTAATAATAATGGTACATATATATATATATATATATATATATGCAGGGTTTCTTATACATAAGAGGCACAGTGGCACACCACCGGCCGGCGGCCATTGTCAAATTCAACATCGCCGTTGTGAAAATGCTCTTGTAGAGTTAGGGGAGCTCAAAGTATGCAAATTAATTATCATTAATTTTGGTAAATTACGTGTGTTTTTTCCCCAAACGGGCAATTACCTCCTTTGTCTAATTTTCCCTCAGAAGAAACCCTGATATAGTGATTATATGTATACCCTATACTATAATCACAATATGACTTAGAGTAATTATAATTATTCCAAGTCATATTGTGATTATAGTTCAAGCATTTACCTGATTTAAACTTGACCTTTACAAGCATAAATGTTTGCCAAGAACTGTCAGGGACAGTTCCGTCTCGAAAGTCTTTTTAGCTCATCTGACATAGTCAGATGCAGCTTGTAGAATCGCATGAGTGTGCGTCCGGTCGTCCGTCCGTCCGTCCGTCTGTCAACAGTTGGGCACAAATCTTAACCGCTCGACGTACGGTCACGATATTCGGGACGTGGGGGGGTAATCCGAAAACGAGTTGGGATATCGAAGCTGGGGGTCCGTGCGGAATAGGCGGGGCGTATGAGCTGACTTTCTTTTGTCATTACAAGAGATAAGGTTATACTTTCTTGGGGAGAAAGGAACTCGCCGGCGTGGTCGAGATATTCTCGTGTAGGAGTTTTGTTTTGAGTCTCGTGACTTGAGTGTTTTGAATAAAGCATCTTCAAAAGCTTAAACGGTGTTGTTGCGTTGTTCTTGTGGACTGTACCTCACCAAGACAGGCTGTAGCATTGGCCCGCTACAAGTTGTACGTGATTTCTCTCCCTAAATACTTGTAGGGCCACCGGACCTTCAACTTTTACAAGTTACTGGTCCGATGAATTATTTATCGGCCCAGGACCGACGGGTCGACGTTAGTTTTGAACACTGGGCAACACTACTAATCTACATAACTAAATTTTAACTATTCATTTTGGGAAATATATCAGCAGGGCCAAGAGTCTTAACCCTTTGAGCCCTGAGCGAGTACCAACGACCCGTAGGAATATAGAACGGTAATCTATGGAAAATCGTAATGAAATTCACACGTTTATTTTTGCGTGCCGGCACACTCGTGTGTCATTCCCGATTGTAGCTTCTTCCTCAATTCCAGGAAAGAGTTTTGCTGTCGCTCTCTTATAGTCCAGCAATGCCCACCCCCTAGATTTTAGTAGTGATTAGTGCTGCTTTCTCAACCCCCTGAACTTCCAGGGCCCTTACGCGGGCCCTGGACCTCGGCCACAAGAGATTTTGCGCTTTGCACTCATGGTTCACATACTGTAAACAATCGATCCTTCTCGCTCGTACAGAGAGACACTTCACTATTTGCGCTAGCCATAATACACTGTTTGACATGCATATGTACTACAGCCCAATATTAATTCCCCACACGTAAGCTACCTTTTGACTTTATTTTTGCAACTAGTATATGTGATTATTGAAAAACCCACAAATAATAAACAGAATAACATACCCCGGAGACTGACTGGACTTTTTACTGTTGGTGCATTTAGAATTTTTCACTTGCCCGATCGGGCAAGTTAGACCCACGTTGCACTTGCCCGAACGTCCATTCCACTTGCCCCGGACAATCGGGCAGTCCTTAATGTCAGGCCCTGAACTAACATCATTAAAATGAACTCATATTTGTTGTATCTCTCTTACTACATGAATTAGAGTAGATATCTATATCTTACATCACACTTAATTACTCCAATAAATTAGAGGACGCGCACACAACGTCTCAATACAAAAATGAATGGTAAATAAACACGAAATGTATCCAAAGTCTTAATGTTTCTCTACTCTATTTTGTGTTTCCGATAACTTGCTGTAAATGCCGTTCAAATGCTCGTCTGCAACCCACAAGTACACCGCACACACACCACTGTGCACAAACAACAAGAATTAGAGTTCTCTCTCTTATTCTTGTTGTTTGTGCACAGTACGTGGCGTGCATGCGATGTACTTGTGGGTTGCAGATGAGCATTTGAACGGCATTTACAGCAAGTGGTGCTGCGGTGTGCTACAATATTGACTAGTATACTCACCCATGCTTGAATCTGTCGTCTCTTCTTCCAAATCAGTGGGATTGTCTAAAAATACATTATCTTAATTTATTCATTATGAAAAATCATTAAATGATTTTCATTTTGGAAATACTCCTCATAATATTAGAAAACTGTCAATAACTGAGCGTTCACCCATCAGCTGAGTGGTAGAATCATCAACTGAGTCATCACCTGAGTCATCACTGTCCATAATTGAGCGTTCACAATGCAGGATTGCGATGCAGTCAGGTCGTTCTGGACTGATCAAAGCAAAGAACCCGAAGCCATGTCACCTTGCATGCCACGCCTAGAGCTGCCTCTAAAGGATTGCAGTACAATATTGAGTCGAACGCAAGATGAAACAGTTTGTGCTCAACATTTATTTTTCTATCATGGATCCTTACTTAAAACAGAGTTTATGCACTAGAGCTGTGAGCGAGAAGCTTTCTGCCGACTTCGTCCCTACCCGGACGGGGAACTAGATAGATTCGCACACACAAGTGCTGGCAATTGTCATCTGGTTGAAAACATACAGTGCATTATACTGCATTTCAAACACTTCAAAATTGGTCCCAATCTGACAACAATGCCTGAGTTCCAACCAAAAGCGATGCTGAGGTAATTGCCATTCAGAGTGGTTTGTCCTGTATGCCATTTCTCGAGCGATGTTTTTTCCATGTATCATTAGTCAAGTTACAAGTTCTAGACATGGAATGAATACTGCTCTCGCGCAATGCCACTGCAAGCATACGACGCAGCCATGATCACGGAAACTCTGAAGAGAGAGATGGTAAACTTCAAAGGTGATGAAATTGAAGTGCTGCAGCTACTGAGGAAGCTTCATAAGTGACAGCGATTCCACACCCAGGGGACCAATCTTATCACAAGAATTGCCGATCGGATCATATTGTAGAGTGATCGGCAACACTGATTGACGTTCTGGTTAAAACTCTATCATGATGTTTGATATAGAGAGCGAGGGCCACCATAATTCGTATGGGGAATTTGTAAACCCATCGTCTTGGCAAATGATAAAGCAGCCGACTGTTCTCAGTATGTGTGACGAACTCCAGTCTTGATGCCATATTACTGACTTGTCCGCCCATGGTCATATTATGTGAGAGACGCGGGAGCCCAGCAACATCTTGGCCACAAGTCTGCTGCCGCACTAAGCCGCAGGTGGAGTAGTCTTGCGAACAACACTTCTTTATGTCTGGGCATGGAAGGATAGTGCTGCTGGTGCTTTTATACACCATGGCCAGGCCGCGCTCGATTATGCCCGTTCGCATTAACCTGCGACACATTATTCTGCAGCGTCGAGCTCCTACCTTGTCTCTGCAACAGGTGGGCGTGCACTATGCCACTACTGTTGACTGTGACGAGGTGGCTCCGTGCACATTGCTCGAGTACAGCGATAAAGACGCATTGGAGAAAGTGCCTTGACAAGCGAGTAACAAGCGAGACGGTGCACCAAAGCCGTGCCCCTGCATCATGTAGAGTGGAATCCCTCCGCCACCATAGTGACAGATCTGAGGAAGAAACTCTGAGACCCTAGCAGAGCCACGTATTTAGCCTGCGCCCTATGGGCTCGGCCCGAAGAACGTCTAAGCGCCATCAGCTGCTGACTGGGCCACCCGGCTGATTAGAAGCGGCAATTAGTCAGCTGCGCATGGATGCACTGTATGCAGCTACGTGCACTGCGACACTGTCCAGCTTTTAAATTGCACACTACAACAAGTAAAATGTTCTGCTAAGTGACCGTGTAACGTTGCAAACTTCAGTATGTGAGACTCAGTTCAGCCAACTCTGCTACTCAGTGTATGGGTGAACACCAGGTCTAATAGACTGCTGCTGTATGACTCAGTTGATGATTTCTACCACTCAGCTGATATTCCGGGCGAGCTCACTATCATGGCACCGTGATGACCCACCTGCGAGGCGGACGCACTCAGTAGATTGATCTCTACCACTTAGCTGATGGTCTCCTGTGAACGCTCAGTTATTGACAGCTAATGACTCGTTGACGCTGAACGTGTGTTTGAATCTGTACTTACACACCATTAACCACACATTCTAAAGTAGATGAGTTTACACTAGAAAGTTTCTGCACGTAGAGAGGGAGAGGAAAAAGCTAGTGCAGCTGCCCTCTATCGGTGCACAGCACCCCTAGTACGTCTGAACTTATTGCACTCTGCAAAGGGATTGCAGGCCATTACAGCATTTCTGCAACTTATCACTGATCTGACAGGATCTGCACTATTGATGCACACATGCAGTACAATCGAATGCCCTGACAGATCCCATAAGCCTACAAAAAGGCCAATTGTTTAACTTACGCTATTTCATTTCCAGGCACGGTTGTCTCGTCCGGCATGCTATTTTTCCGTCCACTAAGGTAAATATCTGTGGCCTACCCTGACTGCATATTCAGAGTGAATTTTTTGAGTCGCGGATGTGTGCAGTCTAATTGTGAGAACAAGTCCGTCGGAGTAGTCTCAAACTGTCCGAAATTCGAGCCCTGGTCTATAGGGCCAGTACATGTACATCTAATCACCATATCAGGGGTTTCTTCCGAGGTAAAATTAGACCAAAGATCTTTCTGTAATGCCATTTGGGTGGCTCAAACAATACACGACGTAATAGCTGAACAACATAATCGAAGGAATTAATACGTGATTGCACTGTCCACTAATCAGCGGCCATTTCAGACGACGAAGTTAAATTACATGCACCCCGGATTTTTCACTGTCGTATGTGCTACCATACGTGACTTCGATGTAAATCAAGAAACGCCGTGCTATATATAGAAGATATCTGCACTATATATATATGGACCATTATTTTACGATCAATACATCTTTGTTGCACCTACTACCAATAATATGTAGATAATACACGATCACACTCCTTGAGTTGGAGCATGAAGAGGGATGACTTTCCTACTGTGTACATTACTATTAATGTGAACAAAGACGGCTTGCCAAGTGTTCGACTCGTTTGATCTTAGAAAGCATATGCACTTAGATGACGCGCGCGGTGTCTAAGGCGTATGGACACACAGAGAGCTAGAATCTACAGGAGAATGTCCTTCGCTCCCTGGCTCGAATGTGCACTATGCCACTCCCAGCTTCCCGCTGACACCTATCCGCACGATGACTGTGCCCATTGTGTATCGTAGGTTGTCAAGGAAAGGAGAAGAGGAACCAATTATAGGATATATTTCAGGTAAATGCCTACCTCGATGGTTAA
>NW_014577112.1:654278-661683 GCF_000485595.1 Priapulus caudatus | reverse complement strand
AACAGAAGCACCATCAGCTCCAAACCCACAGTTTTTTTGCCACTGTTCCTCTGTCAACTCAACCTGCTCTTGAAATCCTTTTGAAATGCCTATTTTACAGGCCTCACTTTCACTTCATCACGAAAATACTGGCTGCTGCATTCTCTGTAATCACGCCACCATCTTTCAATTGGCTAAAGAATATGGGACAGAAACATATTACACATCATTTATGTTTTTATGGATATCAGTCTACTCCTATTTGGAGGGCAATTTTGCATTACAAAAAAATTGCATTGCTCTCCTTTTGCACTACTGCATGCAGTGGATATGTAACGTTTGTATTTACGCTACCGTGTTAAGTTAATGAAGTAGAATGTATGTGAAGCCAAAATACATAGATAAGAATAGAAGTCAGATGTTTACCATGACTAGAGGTACGTTCCTTTATTGCTTAGAAGTTTACAGTGCCGCGGTCGTGCCTGTTTATCACCCGGTTGCTGACGGAGCTCTCCCAGATCTCGCTCGCGCTCCGGCCTTTATACTTCACAGGCACGCCCGCGGCGCATGCGTTATTCATACTCACGAAGGCGTTAATCATGCCTCGCGCATGCGCCGTAGACATTCGCGCGGGCGTCATACACGCCCCATGCACGTGCTACGTAAATTCGCGTGGGCGTTATCTTGTTGACCACCGATGGTCCTACTTGAGTGACTACAGATGCTATTGTCTAATCTGTTTCTAAGTGTCTCTGATCTGTTTCTAAGTGTCTCTGATCTATTTCTAAGTGACTTTTAATGGGCGATCCTAATGCGCTCTAATCTGTTTCTAACGACCCCTAATGGGCTAGTCCCGGATGCGGCGGATGCGGCGACTGCTAGCTAGTTCGCGTAAGCGTATTGCCGATCCGTAGCGGCTAGTAACTAGTGATATCTAGGGTATGTGATATCTATGATATATGATTTCTATGATATGTGATATCTAGCCGCTACAGATACATTATGTTATAAACAATAATATTGCAATCAGAATTTAACATCAGTCGTTGTACTATTCCTCTGTCTATTAGTCATGTTAACTTGCATATTTCGTGCAACATATGAAACGTTTACTATTCTTACGTTTTTCTTACGTTTTACGTACTTGGAATGCTGTGTATTAGTGTAACCCATTTCTTGCAGTTCAGTAATGTTCTGTGTGAGTGTAAGCCATTTCTTGGTATTCACTAACGTTCTGTGTATTTCCATAAAATTGTTCAAATCCGAATACCTGCCCAGACAGCACACCATATATGGCCCATACATGGCACACATCCGGCAACCTCTGGCAAAATGATTGGGCCACATGTGGCAACCCACAACTGGACCAGATCTGGCAGATCTGGGCCACATGTGGCCCAGTAAGAGCCATGAGGAGATGTGCCTTGAATTTTTGAGAAAAGTAATCAATGAATTACATGTGTAGTTAAATCAATGGTGTTTTTGTGTTTTTTCCCTATTGTTTGACAAGTATTTTTGTTTTAAAATTTGGGCGAGTACAGATTCCGTTTGGGCGAGTTAACTTATTGACTCACTCGCCCAGTTTGGCGAGTGGTTTTTATTTTAAAGCTCTAATACTGTAAATCTTGTGAGATTACATTATCAGGAGGCAGCTTTGAAAGTTTGAGCAGAAATGTCTGAGTTGGCTTCAGGGCAAAATATTTTCAAGTTTATAGCAGTATGCTTTATTAGATATATTATAGCAATAGATGGCGCAACGGTGCGGAATAGGCGGGGCGTATGAGCTGACTTTCTTTTGTCATTACAAGAGATAAGGTTATACTTTCTTGGGGAGAAAGGAACTCGCCGGCGTGGTCGAGATATTCTCGTGTAGGAGTTTTGTTTTGAGTCTCGTGACTTGAGTGTTTTGAATAAAGCATCTTCAAAACCTTAAACGGTGTTGTTGCGTTGTTTTTGTGGACTGCACCTCACCAAGACAGGCTGTAGCATTGGCCTGCTACAAGTTGTACGTGATTTCTCTCCCTAAATACTTGTAGGACCACCGGACCTTCAACTTTTACAAGTTACTGGTCCGATGAATTATTTATCGGCCCAGGACCGACGGGTCGACGTTAGTTTTGAACACTGGGCAACACTACTACATAACTAAATTTTAACTATTTATTTTGGGAAATATATCAGCAGGGCCAAGAGTCTTAACCCTTTGAGCCCTGAGCGAGGACCAACGACCCGTAGGAATATAGAACGGTAAATATGGAAAATCGTAATGAAATTCACACGTTTATTTTTGCGTGCCGGCACACTCGTGTGTCATTCCCGATTGTAGCTTCTTCCTCAATTCCAGGAAAGAGTTTTGCTGTCGCTCTCTTGTAGTCCAGCAATGCCCACCCCCTAGATTTTAGTAGTGATTAGTGCTGCTTTCTCAACCCCCTGAACTTCCAGGGCCCTTACGCGGGCCCTGGACCTCGGCAACAAGAGATTTTGCGCTTTGCACTCGTGGTTCACATACTGTAAACAATCGATCCTCCTCGCTCGTACAGAGAGACACTTCACTATTTGCGCTAGCCATAATACACTGTTTGACATACGTATGTACTACAGCCCAATATGTATTCCCCACACGTAAGCTACCTTTTGACTTTATTTTTGCAACTAGTATATGTGATTATTGAAAAACCCACAAATAATAAACAAAATAACATACCCAGGAGACTGACTGGACTTTTTACTGTTGGTGCATTTAGAATTTTTCACTTGCCCGATCGGGCAAGTTAGACCCACGTTGCACTTGCCCGAACGTCCATTCCACTTGCCCCGGACAATCGGGCAGTCCTTAATGTCAGGCCTTGAACTAACATCATTAAAATGAACTCATATTTGTTGTATCTCTCTTACTACATGAATTAGAGTAGATATCTATATCTTACATCACACTTAATTACTCCAATAAATTAGAGGACGCGCACACAATGTCTCAATACAAAAATGAATGGTAAATAAACACGAAATGTATCCAAAGTCTTAATGTTTCTCTACTCTATTTTGTGTTTGCCGATAACTTGCTGTAAATGCCGTTCAAATGCTCGTCTGCAACCCACAAGTACACCGCACACACACCACTGTGCACAAACAACAAGAATTAGAGTTCTCTCTCTTATTCTTGTTGTTTGTGCACAGTACGTGGCGTGCATGGCTGTGTACTTGTGGATTGGCAAGATGAGCATTTGAAGCGGCATTTCACAGCAAATGGTGATCGCGGTGTGGCTACAGATATTGACATAGTATTTACTGGTCGTTGCTTGAATCTGTCGTCTCTTCTTCTTCCAAATCATGGGATTGTCTAGAAGTACATTGATCTTAATTTAGTTCATCTATGAATAAACATAATCATTTTTGGACATACTCGCTCATAATAACAAGAAAACACTGCACAAGTGTTACAGTTACATCATTGAGGTAAACACTAATATTAAATTGTTATTATATGTCTGCTATAAGTAGTCCAGGCTACACTTATTACCATGCAGTACTTTTAGACCGTGAAATATGATCCTACAAAAAATTGTTCCTTTCCTCTTCCTTGGACAACACTCGACACACCATCCTCCTGTACGATCCTACTCTTGGTGGTCTCATACGGCATCACAACTTCCCCCCCCCCCCGTTCCAGCTTTCTATACAAACAGAAAGTAAGACAATTTTGCTACGTCTTTTTTTCGAATTTAAGAGAATGTACAAAATGATAATCATCATCTTCAGATTTTCCACTTCAAGGAATGCTGATAGTTTTATTGATACATTTTCAGTGTATAACAGAAAAAGATGTATTGATCGTAATAAATAATGGTAGCATATTATAATATATATATTATATATATATCAGGGTTTCTTATACAATAAGAGCAGCAGTGTGCACACCACCGTTGTCAAATTTACATCGTCGTTCGTGAAAAGCCCCCTGTAGAGTTAGGAACTCAAAGTATGATAAATTATCATTTAATTTTGTTCATTACTGTGTTTTTACCCCAAAGGCCCATTACATCGCTTTGTCTAATTTTTTACCTCAGAAGAAACCCTGATTGGTGATCTATATGTATACCTATCCAGGCTTCGAATTTCGGAACAGTGTTTGAGGACTAATCCGTCCGGAATCTTGTTTCCTTCACGCAATGAGCAAATCCCTCAAAATTCTTAAGTAATTCAGTAACAAGGGTAGGCAAATTTTATATGAAGAAAAAATAGCTGCAGGGGCAAACCGTCCTGAATAAAATACCTTAAAGTTAAAACATTGGCCTTTTAGGCTTTGGGAGCTCAGCCATTTTATTGTACAGGATTCTGTCCAGACTAGTTGAATTGAAATGCTGTATACATCCGGCTCTGCATCCTTGCATCAAAAAGTTCAGAGCACTAGGGCTCGCAAGGGCACCTAGCTTTTGTCTCAGCTCATCCCTTTTGAAACTGTTGGTTAAAGTTACAGATTCAAACACCACCTGCAGTCGTCAATCTGAGTATTGCTGTCAATAACTGAGCGTCCACCCATCATCTGAGTGGTAGAATCATCAACTGAGTCGTCACCTGGGTCATCACTGTCCATAATTGAGCGTTCACCCATCAGCTGAGTGGTAGAATCATCAACTGAGTCATCGCCGTCTATTAGACCTGGGTGTTCACCCATCACCTGAGTAGCAGAGTTGCCAACTGAGTCATCTACTGAGTTGTCACTGTCACTGTCACTTAAAACTGCTTGCTCATCAGCTGACTACTTGCCTTCATACGTGGCCCATAAGGCTGGATGTATGGGCGCTTAGACGTTTTTCCCGGAGCCAGCCACAACTGAACGGCTCTGCTTGGGTCGTAACTTCCGACTTCTGGAGATTCCAATGCTACCCTCATCAGGCTTACTAGCTGCTTGTGCAGAGAACTTCTCCAATCTGTCTTTATCGGCTTCATCAGAGGGAAGCCTCGTTCACAGTCAACACTGCCAACTGGTATGCAGAGAACGAGCTCGATTGCAGTAAATATGTTGCTGCACAGGTTATGACGAGCACGCATAATGTCCTCCCGGTTGGCCATGTTATAATCCACATATCTCTTTCCAACAAATGTTTTCAGACTACTCCACTCGGGCTGCATCTTGCCAAGATCTGCTCCAGCGTCTTTCATAATCTGACCATGGGCTGCAATCAGTAAATCAAGATCATTCTCACCATACTGAGTCGGCTGCTCTTTATCATTTGGCCAAGACTGAATGTTTACAATATTCCCCATAGCAATTATGGTGGCACTCCTCTCTGATTCAAACCTCCCTGATAGAGTTTTAACCAAACTGTCAAGCAGTGTTTGCCGATCACTCTCAAATAGATCCACATGTCTGGTGGTGATGTCCCCTGGTGTGGAATCAGTGTCACTTGAACTTCCTCAGTAGCTGCAGCACTTAAATTCCTCACCTTTGAAAGATGTTCACCATCTCTTCTCTTCAGGAGTTTCAGGTGGTTTATGGCTGCTTCGATTGCTTCTGTGGCATTGCCGCGAGTGCAGTTCATTACCTGCAACTGTCTTGACAATACAGGAAAAAACCATCCTTCAGGAAATTGGCATACAGGACAAACCGCCCTGAATCAATTACCTTCAGCATCCCTTTTGCTTTGGAAGCAGCATTTTGTTGTCCAGATTTGCCAATTTGAAGCTGTTTGAAATGCAGTATAATGGCACTGTATGTTTTCAACAGATGATCAATTGCACAATTTGTGTGTGCAATCTATCTAGTTCCACCGACACGGGTAGGGACCAAGTAGGAGAAGCCTTCTGCCTCACAGGCTCTGTGCAGTAAACTCCTGTTTAATAAGGATCCATGATAGAACAAATAAATGTTGAGCAGCAAACTGTTCATATTGCGTTGATACTCAACTTTGTTAGCTGCATCCTTTATAGCAAGCTCTAGGCGGTGTGCCATGCAATGGGTGACATGGATTTCGGGTTTCTTTGCTTTGATCAGTCCAGAAAGACTTGACCTGCATCCTTGCATAACAGAAGCACCATCAGCTCCAAACCCACAGTTTTTTTGCCACTGTTCCTCTGTCAACTCAACCTGCTCTTGAAATCCTTTTGAAATGCCTATTGGATATAGATAGATAAAATTAGCCCATTATATATGGATTATAACAGTGGATTATAATATAATCATTATATGCACACCTATCACAGTAACCAAGTCAAACAATGGAATGACTGCTTCCCTAACGTTTTAGTTATATTTAGTACAATACATGTACCAGATGCGCGAAATCTGACATCGATTCCGTTGTGACACTGAAACCCGCTGTGAAACAGCTGAAACAGTGAATGCATTGCAACCATCAGGGGCCCGTTGCCAGAAACTTCGTAAAGTTACGATTAATTTTAAGTCTAATGTTAATGTTAAGGTTAATTTTAATAGCGTTGCCAGAAACCACTTAAACTAACTTACTTAAGTGAAAACTTACGATAACAGGAACTTCATCACAAGGCTGCTGATTGGATGGGAATCGATCACAAAATTCAAATTCATACACATTTATTGTACATCACAGTAATTTATGCATATTATGATGGCCTAAACACATATAAATAATATTTGATGAAATATTACGTGGTCATGAATTAATTCTGCACAACAAGACAAATTCTCACACTGTAACACGAGACGCGAGAATCGTGGCAAGCGTTGCAAACCTTTGAAACAAAGAGAACAAATGCCATACGTCATTTATAAATGTATTGTTTTGTTTTATTAGCGGTAGATAATTAATGATTTTGACGTGTTTTTCAAGAAAAACACACATTGTATTCATTATTATAAAATATAATATCACTATAATTGTAATTCGTGGTGTAAATGTGTTATTTTCAACTTAATATTAAAGTTAAGGGAGGGTCTAGGATCTCTTAAGTTAAGAGAAAAGTTACGAGAATTTTTAATTCTCTTAACTTTACGAAGTTTCTGGCAACGCTTTAAGAGAAAAACTTAAGTTTAAGGTTAATGTTAAGACTAATTTTTTTCTGGCAACGGGCCCCAGGTCTTTCTAAACATCATTGCACCACATTTCATCACTGAGCGCATTGTAGGGATATTCTGAAACACAATTACTCACTAGTTTCAATTATGAAGCGAAATCCAGTGGAAATCCAGTCGGTGATCTTTCGAAACGAGCAAAAATGACGAAATCAGTTTGTGCTTGTTGTGAATCGGGTAGCATCTATACTAGTATAGAGTATAGATGCTACCCGATTCATAGATATATATTCATAGATATAGATTCTATACATTATAACTCCTATAAAGCCCACCTGGGGTACCTCGTCCGTTCTGTTTGTACGGTGGGGCTGTTGGGACCTAATTAACGTCGTACACATTTTTTCACAATTTTTATAAAATTAATGATCAATC
>NW_014577112.1:645368-653817 GCF_000485595.1 Priapulus caudatus | reverse complement strand
TAGCAGTCCTCACTTTCAGCTTTCATCACGAAAATACTGCTGCTGCATTCTATGTAATCACGCCACCATCTTCAATTGGCTCAAAGTATTGACAGAAACATATTACACCATATTATGTCTTTTATGGATACATCAGTCAAGCCTCCTATTTGGAGGGCATTTTGCATTACAATATATTCATAGATATAGATTCTATACATTATAACTCCTATAAAGCCCACCTGGGGTACCTCGTCCGTTCTGTTTGTACGGTGGGGCTGTTGGGACCTAATTAACGTCGTACACATTTTTTCACAATTTTTATAAAATTAATGATCAATCAGCGCTACGCAGGCAGCTCCTCGTGCTATTTACACTTTCTGAGAGGCAGTCCCATTACCCCACGAAAATGGGCTCATTACCCCAGTGGGGTAATTTACCCCTAGGTTGGGAAACACTGCCCTACACCATTGAACCATTTCTTCACATAGCATCTGTAATCATCCTCCTTTGCCTCTTTGTGGTGGATTAGGATAACTTCTGCAATAAACACAAAAACCACACATAAATAATTTATTTTCAGTTCTTTATATCAAGCATGCTGAGGTGTTCTAACATTGGAGTGATCACTAGCAATTTGTAATACATGTACATAGGTACAGGGTCTTTCTGGCAAAAATGGCTAGAAGTACTGCAACAACTTTTGTTCATAAACCATACAATATTCTGTGCCATCAGATTACCCAGTGCTGTAGAAGATTTGGAAAGAGAAAATTTGTCCAGTGACAGTTTTATTTGGCTCAGCTTTTACTTATGCCTCTCATGCAGTTAGATTGAGAAATGAAATTAGTCATTCTTACCAAATATAGCACGGTACAATGTGAGGTCTCGGAAGCAACCCTTCCCTTTCATTCCTGTCCCACTTAGGTTGTAACCTGCCGCCACCTCGTTGCCGAGAACCTCTCCCAAAATCCTGCGGGTCTCAAGGCCCATATCATTGTTTCCAAATACACTTAAGTATTTCACCTGCAAAATAAACAAATTGTAAATTAGAGGCATAATCCAGGTAATCAGTTACCTTTAGGAAATCTCTACACTAATTTTACTATCAGAAATAGATATTGATGCAAACTAGAAGGCAGGTACTAGCGCTTAACATGCGCTTAGATTCTTTAACATAAATGACTATGAAAATAATTAAGGGCTGTGGCTAGCATGATTTGGGCCAGGTCCGGCCCATACCTGGCAAAAGTCTGGCAAATTATTTGCAAAAAAAATTATAATTTTGTAATAACAAAACCGTTTAATACGTGTTAGAATATGAAAAATAACATTTTTATCACTTACAATGGAATTCCTACAAGTCATTGACTGTGGCCGACAGTTGCCGACTGTGGCCCACATTTGGCAACATCTGGCTAGATGTGGCCCATATCCAGCCAGATGTTGCCACACGTGGGCCATACTTGGGCCAAACCTGTGTGGCTGTCTGGGTGATTAGTTGTTGATGACCCTGTAATGTGACCTTCATCTCCAGCCAAACCGTCTCTGTGGTTACGCCTCAAGAAACGCTGCATCTGGGAAAGAAGGCTGTTTTCATTGCCAGGGTCGGACCTGGTTCGAATCGGAATCACTGGAAAATGTAGGACAAACTAAACACTACTTAAAAATAGGATTAGGTGGAGATGATGATATGTCTTTGCAATATGGTGGTGCAGTGCATGAGTAAACTTAATTAAAAAGAAACTCACACTGGAACTCTTCCAGGTATTCCAACATCCATCTGGCTACATGGTTTGGGTTGCTGTTTGATGGTGTAACTTTCAGCCAAAGTACACGCCGAGAAAAAGAATAAATTGCTGCATGTATGCCAAGTGGGTATTCTTGTTTTCTAAATCCCATCAGCTTGTCATATTGGTCAACATTTATTAACCAGTTAGGGCCCTGTAATAACATTTTTTTAACTGTTATTGATAAGCTCTACAAATGCAAACTGCAAAGAAATAGCAAGTGCTGCAGAGCGGCAGTGCTCTCTGAGGTCAGATATGAGCAAAAAATACAATTTGCAGAGAAGAGTATATTACGTATTGCAGAGTACGTTATATTATAAAATTGTTTTATTAGTTTGTAAAGGAGTTCACATATTATCGTATTATATTTTTTATAACGGTTTCATCTCACTTTTGAATAAAATCGGCACCTTTCTCCTAGTCTTCTGTTTGTGATTGATCCTCTTGAAAGCAATCCTTCTGGATCCAAATTTTGCATTACTGCATAAACATCATCTCTGAAATGGCAAGATCACGGCAAGCAGTTAATGTCCAAAATGAAAAGGCCACCATCAAGAAAATTACATATGCACAAGTATGACATTGTCTGGGATGTTGACCCTATCATAATAAGAATTTTACAGACCTGTCTATTTTTTCATGAACAGCAGTTCACATATAAGGCACTTTTGTTACATTAACAATAGGCCTAGATATAAACCACTGTCGCAGTTATGGTTTATAACTATAGTCGCACAACCAATGCTGTATTTTAGTTTGGCTGCAATACAAAGCATTAGGCATTATCTGTAGAACCTAGAGATCGTGGCACGAGAAAATTGAGAATATATGCTATGATGTTCATGTTATTATAGGATATTAATTCCATCATACATTTACATAAAACGTGTTTCGTTATAAACTTTAATTGGGTAGAAAAGGATATATGAGGGACCCCAAAGTATAATAGTGTATAATGGTACTTACCATTGTAATAGGTTTACCCTTATAATAGTACTTAAACATATGAAATTACTCTGAAAACATAATAGCGAACACACTAGAGGTGCTTAAAGCTTTTTTGAATAAAGTTTTAAGAGTAATTTTTATTAATTAAAAATTTTAATTAAACATGTCTAGTATGGCAATTATGTTTAGAGGCCCACGTGCCGATACTTCTGGCCAAGTCGGGCACATCTTCTCCTTCAGCTTCACATTTAATTGCATCCTCTTGAGAATTTTCATTATCAGTGAGAACCGCTTCCTCACTATGACCATACGCTAGAAAGTCCATATCATTATGTTCCCAATCCTCAAGCACCAATCCTGTGCTGAATGTATATTCATCTTCATTTTCTCGTGTAGCATTCTGAGGTAGATCTGCTAAGATTTCCTCTTCTAACTCGCATTCATCACCAGAATCTGCGGCTACAGTCTCTAATTCTGCTTTTCTCCGTCGCCACTGTGGAACGCACACGTGCAGGAAGACTCTGTGACCCGCAAAGGTCCTTCTGACGACGGTTTCAACAATTCATCGTCTGGTAGTTGCACACTCTCTCGCTTTGCAATCTGTCCCACAACTTTGCGATATGCTAAGGGAGTGAGCACGTTTTTATACAACCGGTCATCATTGGTGATGTCACTCGGCTCATGGGTTGCCGTTGTTATGCGTTCGGTGAGTGCCTTGTGCTCTCGCTCTGATCTTAGCACACGGAGTACTGAGAATAAGTTCGCAAAAAATGCAGACAGGGTCGCATACCTTTCACACACACTTTTGATGTGACCGTTCAGACTCTAACCGGTTATTTGTTCCATCACCGATGTTGAAGTGCTGTGCTTTAAAGCAATGTACCCACTCATGTTTGAGCGCCAGCCAGTTCTTGCGAAAGTATTCAACGGCAGGAGGAACATTTATATCCTCTAGAAGGGCGCACTGTTCCTCAAAGCATGCCTCAGAGCGTGCATGCGCCATGTCACTAAAACATCCTAGAAGTGCATTGCGCACACCAGCGCACACCAGCGCGATCTTCTCCACAGTAATTTCCCGAGAGAAGCTGCGTAGTGTGTGGAAGAGACACAGCTGTAATGTCGCATTGCCATTGGGGAACGCATCTGACAAGACATTTCGTTTAGTAACATCTTTGGTCGTCATTATGACCTCAGTGCGTGGCTATGCTTTGTTGTGTGACTTGAAAATCTGAAAAGAAGGATCAGTTGCTATGAAGTACATTTTTAACATATTCCGATGATAAGTGTTTAATTAATCAATTTTAAAAGGCAGTGTTGCGTGTTACTTTACATAAAAAACATTGAAAACACACTGAACACATAATGTTGAATTTTTGTATAAATTGCTGTTATGGCAGATATATACAGTACACAAATTTAATCTATTATCTGAAATGCTGAAAACTGAAAAGCTTCGAAAACCTGAAGTTTTTTTCATGGAGGTTGGCTGCACACTAAAGCCAGTGTTTGGCACCAAAACTCATGTCAACAACAGCTGCAAATTCTCCTATTGGTAATAGTGAGAAGCATCTAGATAGACTTATTCATATTGTACTCTACCGGTAAAGCACTTGGCTGTTTGAAAACTTGGGTTTTAGTATTGGCTAGTTCCAATATATACGGTATGTGTATCTGTACCATACTACTATTCCGGGCGTTCATGTGTAGTAATCGCAGTATAAATGCCTCGTATATGTGCCATCTATCATGCGTGCTATGCCATTTAGGGGTCCGTTTTATTTTCTCATGATATTTAGGGGTACGATTTACATTATCATATGCCAATAAGGGGTGAAATTAATTTGCTACCGCTGAATATGTCATTTAGCTCCTTCCACTCGGGGCCCTTATTTTACCATCCATATCTTCTATCGGAGGAAATTTAGGAAAATTTGCAATTTTTGACCCAATGTTTTGCAAAGCTCTCATTATATATCATAATTACATTATACATAGTTGGAAAGGTTGTAGTCCCAGCTTAATTTTGATGTATTATAACTTTAGGTACCTTTGGCCCACCTTCATGTAGCGTTGCCATAGAAACAGGTAGTTTGGGCATCGTCCGAGAATCACGAATAATTGGCGAACGTCATTTGTCAACAAACGTTTGAAAGTTAGTTTTCATAAACTGTCACAAACAACTTGAAACTGTCAGAAACTCTTATAGAAACACCAAACGATGAAAAAACAGTTCATAGCTAGATATTTCTTCAATATTTACAGATGATAATGGCGGACAGTGTTGTACAAGCGGAAACAGGGGGAACATAGCGCTTTTCCACAGTTGGGACACCAGTAGATTGTTTCCTTTCTTTTTCTGTCTGCTTGTTGTTGTCCTTCCTGCTTTCTCTGGAACGCAGACTTATCAAGGCACACTCTGCATGCTCTCTGGGGATGTTTCCTTTTTTCTGTGCTGGGTAGGAAGTCAGGAAAATGGCACCCGATGAGTCGATCAACGTTTGTTGCATCATTAGCGGCATCAGCATTCACTATCTCACCAGCCCCCTCTACTAACTCATTTCGAACCTCCTTTAGAAACTTTTTCAGAGGCCACTTTGCTTCACCATGCTCTTGTCTGACTTTGCTGTATACTTTATGTGCATTTATCAGCGACAGGTTTATCATGTGAAAAAACAATTTTCCACCACTTCATGGTTTTACGAGTGAAGGCATAGTATGACATCTGATCACTCTTGTCAACTCCAGCCATGTGATCATTGTATGGCTGCACACACTTGGGCTTTTGTTTGGCTTTTCTACCCCCTGGTGCCCTGACCATGACCTCAACCATGTCATCAATATGTTGTGTTGAAAGCATCAATACATCCTTTTTGTCTCGCCATTTTAGCGCAAGCAGGCTCCCGCTTCTAAATGCTACGACCTGTCCCTTCTGAAGTTTCTGATTCAACTGAACTTTTGGAAGTTCCTTCCTATTTGCTTGGCATGTCCCTGTAGAAAGTGTCTCTTCTGTACAGTTCATCATAAAGTTTTGGGCTAGAATAATATCTGTCCATAAAAAGAGCATGACCTTTGTCAAGATGCCGTTGCATTATATTCATGACACAGTCAAATGTTTTCTCCTGAGACTGCTGTCGCTCCATGCCAGTAAATACTTCGAACTCGAAACAGCAACCAGACTCGGCTTCACAAAGCTCGTGCAGCTTTATTCCCCATTTACTGGGCTTGTCAAGATTGTAGACACGAAAAGAGACACGGCCCTTGAAGCCACATGTGCCCTCATTGAGCGATATTTCCCTTCCAGGATTCATGTTATCTCCGAATTTCTGAAGCAACATTTCGAGAACAGGTCGAACTTTATTTAGTGGGTCATGGCCGTCGTCACCTTTCCTTACGTATGTACTATTATCAGCCACATGTAACATCCACAGAATTCCCATAAAGCGTTCACGTGACATCACGGCCGGTGCAAATGTAGATTTCATGATGCTCTCGACCGACCAATAATCTTGCAGTTCAGATTTCTGAACCAGCCCCATGTGGATAATAATTGCCCAAAAAAGTTCAAGTTCAGACAGTGTCACGGTTTTCCACTTATTTACATAACTTCTTGGGGATAACTGCTGACCCAAACGTTTTTTTGCCGTGCATACAAGTTCGTTTGCTCCTTTATGTGACGAAAGAAATCCTCCGTGAGAAATTCATTTACTTCTGTGAGGGGGGTAGGTATTGCATCGCCAAAGTCGATGTTTACCTTGTGATCCCCTGTAAAAGGTGGAATAACTGGCAGAACTTTCGCATCCCTATCCCATGGCACCTGTTGTTGTCCACCTCTGCCTCTACGACCCCTGCCACACCCACCACCCCTGCCACGCCCACCACGATCACAGCCCCACGTTGTGGCGGTGGAGACGGGGACTGTGCTTGCCTTTGCCTACGATCCCTAGCAAGAGGACGGCCTCTATTATTGATATTATCAGAATCAGAATTTGAATCAGACATAGGACTAGCCCTACGTGTACGTTTTGGTTGATGTGGGCTATTATCATTATCCCTCGCACTGTCAGAAATGTTATGCATGCCGTTTACATTATCATTGACGTGCATGTCAATACTTTCACTTTCAGAGTCGTCAAATGACTCATTCACAGATTTTGCTTCATAATCACTGCTGTCGACGTCATCAAACACTTCTACTCTAGATTGCTATCTTCAGCCAATTCCGACCCAGAATCAAAGTTACTCAGTTGATCAAGCACTTCTTGTAATTTCATCTGAGCTTTCTGAATTATTTCATTCTAATGAATCTTAACGCCATCTGTGGTCACTAAATCACACTACAATTCTAGTAATAGTGTCTCCAATTACCGTCAGATGGAGTAGGTGTGCATAGGCGCGAATTTCACTAATGATTCTGCTGGGAATCCCCTGCCGTAATGACACGGTTACCGCTGGAGCGGAGTAGATTTCACTACTGTATATATACGGTAGTCGAGTGGAAAGAGTTAAAATAAAATGTGAATGTGTTATTAGTATTGTGGCTTCTGATCTTTTCCTGAGGCACACTGTGCTTTATATAGCCGTTAAGAAAGCGGTTTATTGACTTTATTCCCGGTTGGCCTACTCCCATGTCGCCTATGGGAAAATTCCCATTTCGTCTACGGCAAAATTCCCAGTGGGCCTACACCCATTTCTCCTACTCCTAATTCGTCGTCGCTCAAAATCTACCCCATTCCCATTTTGGCTATGATCGGTTAATGTTGTTCACGAAATAATCATTTATAAATAATAAAATATGGTTTTGATGCAGGACCCAGAAGAAAATGACGTATGACATGTGCAGCGACACATTGTCCTTTCAAAGCGACTATATTAGTGCGTCGGGCAGTATCCCTAGACGCGCAGCCATTCGGCTAGATATTTGTTTGATACGAGTTTGTGCGACGCCACAACAGCCCTGTATAGCGGTAAACTCTTCTCATCTATTCATTTATGACATATTTATACACATTATCATTGCGATCGCGCCACAACAAACTCGCCGCTCCAGACTGCGGGGTCACTTCTTATGAAGGCAGATTTATGTACAGCAGTCAATATGGTATGGACGTCATGTATACGTGCACATCATTCATC
Organism: Priapulus caudatus; assembly: GCF_000485595.1. Classification (NCBI taxonomy): domain Eukaryota; kingdom Metazoa; phylum Priapulida; class Priapulimorpha; order Priapulimorphida; family Priapulidae; genus Priapulus; species Priapulus caudatus. Next base: position 645,967 of record NW_014577112.1, on the reverse strand, counting down.
ATCATTCCATATCCATGATGCCCGCGTAGATGCGCAGTTCCAAGCATTGCTCAGCATTTCCAGTGTGAAATGTGAAAACCGCTTCATTCGCACTGTCACGTCTGAACACTAGCCCCTGTTATGCGGGCCCCCCCTCCCCTGTTAAATGTGTACAGGTAGGTGTATTGTCAATTGACACTGATAACGAAGTAGTGTCATTAACACTACTAATGATTGCAAGTACGCGGCGCACGCACCATGCTGCATGATGGCCGCGTAGATGCGCCTACTTCATTTGCGCAGTTCAACGCATTCCTGATGATTGTCAGTGTGAAATGTTAAAAAGCCTCCATTTGCACTGTGACGTGTCAACACTAGCCCCCCTAAAGCGGCCCCCCGTCCCCCCTGGTGTGAAATGTCTGGAGGTAGGCCTATGCTGAATGAACAGTGATAATGAAGTAGTCTGATTAAGACGATAATCATTGCAATTATACATTATTTACTAGCATACATTATGATGCATGCAGTATGATACGAGTATATAGCAGTTATATAGCACTTATATAGCAGTTATATAGCAGTTATAACGCAGTATCATTAGTAGTTTCTTATATACGTCA
>NW_014577112.1:631330-645343 GCF_000485595.1 Priapulus caudatus | reverse complement strand
ACGTGGCCATACTTGGGCCAACCTGTGTGGCTGTCTGGTGATTAGTTGTTATGACCCTGTAATGTGACCTTCATCTCAGCCAAACCGTCTCTGTGGTTACGCCTCAAGAAACGCGCTGCATCTGGGAAGAAGGCTGTTTTCATTGCCAGGCGTCGGACCTGGTTCGAATCGGAATGCACTGGAAAATGTAGGACAAACTAAACACTACTTAAAAATAGGATTAGGTGAAGATGATGCATATGTCTTTGCAATATGGTGGTGCAGTGCATGAGTAAACTTAAATTAAAAAGAAACTCACACTGGAACTCTTCCAGGTATTCCAACATCTCATCTGGCTACATGTTTGGGTTGCTGTTTGATGGTGTAACTTTCAGCCAAAGTACACGCCGAGAAAAAGAATAAATTGCTGCATGTATGCCAAGTGGGTATTCTTGTTTTCTAAATCCCATCAGCTTGTCATATTGGTCAAATTTATTAACAGTTAGGGCCCTGTAATAACATTTTTTTAACTGTTTATTGTAAGCTCTACAAATGCAAACTGCAAAGAAATAGCAAGTGCTGCAGAGCGGCAGTGCTCTCTGCGGTCAGATATGAGCAAAACATACAATTTGCAGAGAGAGTATATTACGTATTGCAGAGTACGTATATTATAAAATTGTTTTATTAGTTTGTAAAGGATTCACATGTATTATATTTTTATAACGATTTCATCTCACTTTTGAATAAAATCGGCGCCTCTCTCCTAGTCTTCTGTTTGTGATTGATCCTCTTGAAAGCAATCCTTCTGGATCCAAATTTTGCATTACTGCATAAACATCATCTCTGAAATGGCAAGATCACGGCAAGCAGTTAATGTCCAAAATGAAAAGGCCACATCAAGAAATTACATATGCACAAGTATGACATTGTCTGGGATGTTGACCCTATCATAATAAGAATTTTACAGACCTGTCTATTTTTTCATGAACAGCAGTTCACATATAAGGCACTTTTGTTACATTAACAATCGGCCTAGATATAAACCACTGTGGCAGTTACGGTTTATAACTATAGTCGCACAAACCAATGCTGTATTTTAGTTGGTGCAATACAAAGCATTAGCATTATCTGTAGAACCTAGATATCGTGGCACGAGAAAATGAGATATATGCTATGATGTCATGTTATTATAGGATATTAATTTCATCATACATTTACATAAACGTGTTTCGTTATAAACTTTAATTGGGTGAAAAGGATATATGAGGGACCCCAAAGTATAATAGTGTATAATGGTACTTACCATTGTAATAGGTTTACCCTTATAATAGTACTCTTAAACATATGAAATTACTCTGAAAACATAATAGCGAACACACTAGAGGTGCTTAAAGCTTTTTTGAATAAAGTTTGAAGAGTAATTTTTATTAATTAAAAATTTTAATTTAAACATGTCTAGTATGGCAATTATGTTTAGATGCCCACGTGCCGATACTTCTGGCCAGTCAGGCACATCTTCTCCTTCAGCTTCACATTAATTTGATTCCTCCTCTTAGAATTTTCATTTATCAGTGAGAACCGCTTCCTCACTATGACCATACGCTAGAAAAGTCCATATCATTATGTTCCAATCCTCAAGCCACCAATCCTGTGCTGAATGGTATATTGATTCATCTTCATTTTCTCGTGTAGCATTCTGAGGTAGATCTGCTAAGATTTCCTCTTCTAACTCACATTCATCACCAGAGTCTGCGGCTACAGCCTCTAATTCTGCTTTTCTCCGTCGCCACTGCGGATCGCACACGTGCAGGAAGGACTCTGTGACCCGCAAAGGTCCTTCTGACGACGGTGTCAACAATTCATCGTCTGGTAGTGCACACTCTCTCGCTTTGCCAATCTGTCCCACAACTTTGCGATATGCTAAGGGAGTGAGCACGTTTTTATACAACGGTCATCATTGGTGATGTCACTCGACTCATGGGTTGCCGTTGTTATGCGTTCGGTGAGTGCCTTGTGCTCTCGCTCTGATCTTAGCACACGGAGTACTTGAGAATAAGTCCGCAAAAAATGCAGACAGGGTTGCATACTATCACACACACTTTTGATGTGACCGTTCAGACTCCTAACGGTTATTTGTTCCATCACTGATGTTGAAGTGCTGTGCTTTATAGCAATGTGTACCCACTCATGTTTGAGCGCCAGCCAGTTCTTGCAAAGTATTCAACGGCAGGAGGAACATTCATATCCTCTAGAAGGGGCGCACTGTTCCTCAAGCATGCCTCAGAGCGTGCATGCGCCATGTCACTAAAACATCCTAGAAGTGCATCGCGCACACCAGCGCGGACTCCCATCTTTTCACAGTAATTTCCCGAGAGAAGCTGCGTAGTGTGTGGAAGAGACACAGCTGTAATGTGGCATTGGGGAACGCATCTGACAAGACATTTCGTTCAGTAACATCTTTGGTCGCATTATGACCTCAGTGCGTAGCTATGCTTTGTTGTGTGACTGAACATCGGAAAGAAGGATCAGTTGCTATTGAACTACATTTTTTAACATATTCCGATGATAAGTGTTTAATTAATCAATTTTAAAAGGCAGTGTTGCGTGTTACTTTACATAAAAAACATTGAAACGCACTGAACACATAATGTTGAATTTTTGTATAAATTGCTGTTATGACAGATATATACAGTACACAAATTTAATCTATTATCTGAAATGCTGAAAACTGAAAAGCTTCGAAAACCGGAATTTTTTTCATGGAGGTTGGCTGCACACCAAAGCCAGTGTTTGGCCACAAAACTCATGTCAACAACAGCTGCAAATTCTCCTATGGTAATAGTGAGAAGCATCTAGATGACTTATTCATATTGTAACTGTACCGTAAAGCACTTGGCTGTTTGAAAACTGGGTTTTAGTATTGCTAGTTGCAATATATACGGTATGTTGTATCTGTACCACTAACTATTCCGGCGTTCATGTGTAGTAATCGCAGTTATAATGCTCGTATATGTGCCATCTATCATGTGTGCTATGGCCATTTAGGGCGTCGTTTTATTTTCTCATGATATTCAGGGGTACGATTTACATTATTCATATGCCAATAAGGGGTGAAATTAATTTGCTACCGCTGAATGTCATTAGCTCCTTCCACTCGGGGCCCTTATTTTGCATCCATATTCTCCTATCGGAGGAAATTTAGGAAAATTTGCAATTTTTGACCAATGTTTAGCAAAGTTCTCATTATATATCATAATTAGATTATACATAGTTGGAAAAGTTGTACTCCAGCTTAATTTTGATGTATGATAACTTTAGGTACCTTTGGCCACCTTCATGTAGCATTGCCATAGAAACAGGTAGTTTGGCATCGTCCGAGAATCGCCGAATAATTGGCGAACGTCATTTGTCAACAAACGTTTGAAAGATAGTTTTCCTAAACTGTCACAAACACTTGAAACTGTCAGAACAACTTATAGAAACACCAACGATGAAAAACAGTTCATAGCTAGATAATTCTTCAGTATTTACAGATGATAATGATGGACAGTGTGGGTACAAGCGGAAACAGGGGGCAGGCCATAGCGCTTTTCCACAGTTGTGACACAGTAGATTGTTTCCTTTTCTTTTATGTCTGCTGTTGTTGTCCTTCCTGCTTTCTCTGGATACGCAGACTTATCAAGCACACTCTGCATGCTCTCTGGGATGTTTCTTTTTTTTCTGCGGGGTAGGAAGTCAGGAAAATGGCGCGCCGATGAGTCGATCAACGTTGTTGCATCATTAGCGCATCAGCATTCACTATCTCACCAGCCCCCTCTACTAGCTCATCTCGAACCTCCTTTAGAAACTTTTTCAGAGGCCACTTTGCTTCACCATGCTCTTGTCTGACTTTGCTGTTACTTTATTTTTTGTGCATTTATCAGCGACAGGTTTATCATGTGAAAAAACAATTTTTTCCACCACTTCATGGTTTTACGAGTGAAGGCAATAGTATGACATCTGATCACTCTTGTCACCACTGCATGTTGATCATTGTATGGCCTGCACACACTTGGGCTTTTCGTTTGGCTTTTCTACCCCTGGTGCCCTGACCATGACCTCAACCATGTCATCAATATGTTGTGTGAAAGCATCAATACTCCTTTTTGTCCTGCCATTTTAGCGCAAGCAGGCTCCCGCTTCTAAATGCTACGACCTGTCCCTTCTGAGTTCTGATTCAACTGAACTTTTGGAAGTTCCTTCCTATTTGCTTGGCATGTCCCTGTAGAAAGTGTCTCTTCTGTACAGTTCATCATAAAGTTTTGGGCTAGAAAATATCTGTCCATAAAAAGAGCATGACCTTTGTCAAGATGCCGTTGCATTATATTCAATGACACAGTCGAATGTTTTCTCCTGAGACTGCTGTCGCTCCATGCCAGTAAATACTTCGAACTCGAAACAGCAACCAGACTCGGCTTCACAAAGCTCGTGCAGCTTATTCCCATTTACTGGCTTGTCAGGATTGTAGACACGAAAAGAGACACGGCCTTTGAAGCCACATGTGCCCTCATTGAGCGATATTTCCCTTCCAGGATTCATGTTATCTCCGAATTTCTGAAGCAACATTTCGAGAACAGGTCGAACTTATTTAATGGGTCATGGCCGTCGTCACCTTTCCTTACGTATGTACATTATCAGCCACATGTAACATCCACAGAATTCCCATAAGCGTTCACGTGACATCACGGCCGGTGCAAATGTAATTTCATGATGCTCTCGACCGACCAATAATCTTGCAGTTCAGATTTCTGAACCAGCCCCATGTGGATAATAATTGCCCAAAAAAGTTCAAGTTCAGACAGGTGTCACAGTTTTCCACTTATTTACATAACTTCTTGGGGATAACTGCTGACCCAAACGTTTTTTTGCCGTGCATACAAGTTCGTTTGCTCCTTTTAGTGACGAAAGAAATCCTCCGTGAGAAATTCATTTACTACTGTGAGGGGGTAGGTATTGCATCGCCAAAGTCGATGTTACCTTGTGATCCCCTGTAAAAGGTGGAATAACTGGCAGAACTTTCGCATCCCTATCCATGGCACCTGTTGTTGTCCACCTCTGGCCTCTACGACCCCTGCCACACCCACCACCCTGCCACGCCCACCACGATCACGGCCCCCACGTTGTGGCGGTGGGAGAGGGGACTGTGCTTGCCTTTGCCACGATCCCTAGCCAAGAGGACGGCCTCTATTATTGTTATTATCAGAATCAGAATTTGAATCAGACATAGGACTAGCCCTACGTGTACGTTTGGTTGATGTGGGCTATTATCATTATCACTTGCACTGTCAGAAATGTTTGCATGCTGTTTACATTATCTTGACGTGCATGTCAATACTTTCACTTTCAGAGTCGTCAAATGACTCATTCACAGATTTTGCTTCATAATCACTGCTGTCGACGTCATCAAACACTTCTACTCTAGATTGCTATCTTCAGCCAATTCCGACCCAGAATCAAAGTTATTCAGTTGATCAAGCACTTCTTGTATTTCATCTGAGCTTTCTGAATTATTTCATTCTAATGAATCTTAACGCCATCTGTGGTCACTAAATCACACTACAATTCTAGTAATAGTGTCTCCAATTACCGTCAGATGGAGTAGGTGTGCATAGGCGCGAATTTCACTCATGATTCTGCTGGGGAATCCCCTGCCGTAATGACACGTTACCGCTGAGCGGAGTGATTTCACTACTGTATATATACGGTAGTCGAGTGGAAAGAGTTAAAATAAAATGTGAATGTGTTATTAGTATGTGGCTTCTGATCTTTTTCTGAGGCACACTGTGCTTTATATAGCCGTTAAGAAAGCGGTTTATTGACTTTATTCCCGGTTGGCCTACTCCCATGTCGCCTATGGAAAAATTCCCATTTCGTCTACGGCCAAATTCCCATTTCTCCTACTCCTAATTCGTCTACGCTCAAAATCTACCCCATTCCCATTTTGGCTATGATCGATTAACTTTGTTCACGAAATAATCATTTATAAATAATAAAATATTGGTTTGATTGGCATACATAATGCAGGACCCAGAAGAAAACATAATTTAATAGTAATTGAATTTAATATAAAATTATATAATAAATATTTAATATTAAAGCATAATAGGCCCATCGATTATGCAATTTTAACGAATGCTAGAGTAACTGGCACCTTGTGTAGTTAATAAGTACATTACCTTATAGCCAAACGCGTATTAGTTTGTCCAATATCACTGCTGGTTACTAAGAAATGTCTAATTAAATCCGCAGTCCACGAAATAAGTTGACTGACTTGTTTACAGTTTCGAAACCGCATACTTCGAAACGGGTGTGATACAGATTTATAGGCCACCGGACATTTTCGCACGCATGAAAAAACGCACGCACGCATGCATTTTCGCTCGGCCGTACGCAATGCTAGCGATAGTACAGTACCGTAACTGTATACGTAACAGTAGCTCTGATTGTAATGAACGTGGAATCCACGTACGAATCACGGACGCTTGTGATAATGAAGTAGGCTGTGTTGGGGGCCAACGCTATGGGGGATCGCGGACTAACCACGGCCACAGACTAAACATGGAAAGCAGACGGCACTACGCGTATTTACGTATATTGGTCAAACGAATACACCTGTCTGAAATTGAAGACGTGGGTACCCGTTCATTAGCACCACGATTATTTACTTGTGCCTCAATACGAGAATACACCCAGAGATACATTCTACTAGCTCATTAGTCGTATATAAGCATCCCGGGACAAACAATTCTCTGCTAAACACCCGTAGCAAACATGTGACGTTGCCTAACGAATTCGAGGCTATTTTGCTTGGCAACCAATTTAGCGTTGGCGCCAGATGACCAGATTTACGGATTTCAATTAGACATTTCTTAGTAATTAGCAGTGATATTGGACAAACTAATACGCATTTGACTATAAGGTAATGTACTTATTAACTACAGAAGGTGCCAGTTACTCTTAGCATTCGTCAACTTTGTATAATCAATGGCCTATTATGCCTTTAATATAATTTAATTTAATAATTCAATATAATTTAAAATAATTTTAATATAATAGTAAATAAAACTATCTAGTGGTAAGATGAAATGACACACGTGTACTGTATAGTATATTACTTATTCTGAGAGTAGACGAAATGGGAGTAAGGCAACTGGGATATTACCGAGAAAGCGCCTAGGTTCAAGACAATATCCTAGTATTAAAAACATGCAAGTCATTATATACACTAAACATTTCGAAATTGAATCAAGGTTATTCCAAGTTTCTATCCTTCCTTTAACAATGTTATAATTTACACAGAAAGATAGACTAAACGACGAATGACAAAATCTTATATGTGCAAAGTAAACGTTTACTGTTTAATTAGAAGGCTTATAAGTTATAACAACTAATTGGTCGGATCATGTGTTAATTCCACACTTCATACAGCAGCAAGTGGTGTCGTAGGTGTGATCGGTGAATGGAGTCATTATGTAGAGCAAACAAACTATAGGAGAAATTTCAAGTGGTCGTTGAGAGCAAATGTCGCTAAATACATCATGTGACATGCGATATAGGTAGGTAATAGGAAAATATGTGATATTGTTGTGTTTACTCACGTTTCACGACAAATACTATACAACAACAATAGTATACATATTGACTTGCCTTCTTGTATGTTTTTTAAACACATACTGTGTATATTCGATGGATTAGCTAGATTTGTAATGATAACAATAATTTCTGCTAACCTTTAATTTTTTGCTGACGTCTTTTTACCCATAATGCGTTGCACGGTTGCTGTACGATGAACACATATGACGTATGCATAGCTATTTATTTATTATGTATTTATTGAAGATAACATAATAAGAATTCATTTAAAGTTCATTTTAACTAAAAACAAAAACGGTTCAATGTTTGATTTCTTGTCGATGTCGAGGTGACATTTCTCTCAAATGTCTGCAACATTTGTTGATTGATGTCGCACGGACGTCGAAATCAAATCAATCGACGGTATGTTCTAAAAACGACCAATATTCGATGTTGACTCGAGGTGCTGTTGCCCACTGGGAATGGACTACTGAAGGATATATGACTGAAAACATGATCCACACAGAGTATACAGGGGGAGAGTGATGATCTGCATAACATCACTACACTGTGACTGTGTGTTAGTACTGTACTTTACATGCCATAGGCATAGAACATGAACTACCTCTCAAATGGTTTTGTTGAACTTTTGTAGTTATTATCATACCTTTCAGGGTTCTTTGGAAAACGTATAAAAAGTGAACATTGTTTGTTCCTGACCATCGATTGTTACAATTAAATGAAGGGTAGGCACCACCATGGTTTCTCTAGTGTGGTGCCATGACTGCCGGACTACAAACTATAGACGGCGCTACCAGTTCAGTTAAAAAATGGCTGCCTAATAGGAATTGCACTGAGTGACTATGCTGGTTGATTTATCGAAAAGTTTTGTTCAGTCAGTAATCAAGTTGGTTTTATTACAAGTTATATTTCACACATCAAATTCCTCCGTAATACTGTCCTCGTTAACAATAAATGACTGCACATTATATTTTAATTCAAACAAAGGCTCGTGAACTTTTATTTTAAAGTGCGTTTTCTGTTGTGGTGGGAGTGATTTCATCTCCAATGTAATTGATTGCAGAAATAAATCGTCTGCATCTGGCAGCTGTGTTGTGGCAGATTGATCTTCTTTTTCATCCAGCTTTCTCAGCTGTGACAGAATTGCATCTGTGACAGGGTCACACGACTTCCGTTTCTTCCTGCGCCCTGCAGTGACTGAACCTGATTGAATGGATGACTCGTAGGAAGTAGAAGGTGCATCAACCTTTTCTGTACCTTCTTAGCTTGCTACCTCTTCATCATTTGCAGTGGCACTGGTGCCGGGTTCTGCTTCTTCCAGATTGCTGCATTTGCTGCAAAATTAAAACATTCATTTAATCATTATTTATTTATCATCATCATCATATCCGTTTAACGTCCACGTTCCACATGCTCGCAGGTTGGACGTTGCGTGGTGGTTTGTAGAACATTCTTCCACTTAACCCTGTCTAGGGTGTCCTCATCTGTGATGTTCCACACTCTCAGATCCTCGTTAACAAGCTCTCCACGACTTTCTGGGTCTTCCTTTTCTTTGACATCAATTTAGCATTAATTTAATTATAATTATTCGGTACACCAACAATGATGGTATATCGTGCTTATAACTAGTGTAACCTCGTGCTACGGTTACTTATGTGTGGTAGGTGAGGCAGGTTAGATGAACAGAGTACAGGATGCGCTAAGACATAAAGCAAACAAGAACTAGTGAAGTAACGTACCACAAGTGACTATTGTTAGCCATTACAAGGTGAATACAACACGTAGCGTACAAATGCAACTGTGACAGGTAACGACACGGGGAGAGAGAGAGTTGAGTTCCCCGTGTCTGAGTGCTGTTCGCCTTATATACCACGGCGATTCCTGTTCCCGCCATCCGGGCATTATCCTGTCACCTCTTGGGTTGTCCAGGTTCCGATTCTGCCGACCCCCGTCTAGCGAGGGCCGCATCCCATAGTGTCGCGTGTCACGTACCCCGCTCTCTGCTTTCTTAAGTGACCATTGACTCTAGTCAGTCGTTCGACACCTGTACCACCTGTGGCCCTGCCACCAGCTGTCGCGCTGCTACCAGCTGTCGCCCGCTCTCCGCTCACTCGGCAATGTGCCTAATTAATGAGCTGGAGCGCAGCGTCGCTACAACTAGCTTACATGTACAACATGAGTTTGTACTTGTTCAACTAGTTTCCAAAATTGTTTTCTGAATTGCAAATTATACAAAAGAATATTTTGTCAAATTTCTTGAGTACAGCTTGAATACGCACTATAACAATTGTTCTTGTTCTCACCTGGTATTCGGTTGAACCCAATCCAGAAATTGCAGGAGGTAGTCGTACTTCCCAGGCTTTCCTGGAGGTCCTGCGTCACCACTCTTTCGCTTCATGTTGCGCCTCCTCCACATCTCTTATGTTCTTCGTTTTTTTTTTAGATCAGCTGAAGTGTAATAAACACAGTAATGATAAGCAAACTTTGTTGTAATGATAGCCTTGTAATTTACTATGCTTAGACATGATATGGGTACTACACACTAAGAAATAAAGGTTGAAATTTACAGCCTTGCCATAAGACTTGCCACAGAGCTGAATTACAATAAAAAAAACTACTAAATAAAAGCAAACGGATATCAGTCCCTGTCATAGAGCGGCAAGTGCATCGAGTGAGAATAGCCCACCACTTCAGTAATCGTGCCTATGGCTTAATCGGCCGACATGTGTATTCTATAGGCTTACTACACGACTACACGAAGTCCATCACCCACCCATTGCTTTACAGAACGTTTAAGAACTCTGTCCGGAATTCCGGATAATTGCTTTAACTATGTTTAACTGAACAACAATTCCGTGCAACGACGAGTACCCATAGCATACTGCAGGATGTCTGGGCGCTGATCCAGTGTAAATCCACTGCAAACAGCAATGTCATCAGTCATCTGAAAATGTGGGTGACGGGTGGAAAGTCTTAGAGTAGACAGACCCCCACTGTTACCTTCCTGGTGGAACACAGGAAAGGAAGTATTGTAGAAATTAGAAGTGCCAGTACGTGCGACTTTGCCAGTGACCACAGCCGGAGCCAAGTAGTCGGGGGCTTGAGGTGCATGCCACCCCACAATAGGATGAGTGGGAACATGGAAGTATGATTTTCTGCCGTCGTAGTGGCTTTTAGGACAACACATCAAAATACAAAGGCCGTCAATTTTGTCTACAATGAGAGAAGGGTAAACTGTCCAGTGTAAATCTGCAATGGGAGTGGTCCAGTCAGTTCTGGCCCCTGGAAAGACGTTAGTCTGGCTTCCAAATGATACAAAGGAAGGGATGAATGAGGCGAAATAATGAGAAGCGGGCAAATAATGCAACTTCTCTCTATCATCTGCATACATATCGCACCCCATTGGACAGCGAACCTGAGGAAAGCATGTATCATTGAGGGCGCACATAAGCCTTGCCAATTCACCACTATCAATGTCTTGTTGGAAGGTTCTGAGACTGCTAGTGATGTCACTAAAGTTTGGCTGGATACACTGTGCACAGTGCATCTCTGGTAACCAACGGTGAATCTGAGGAATCCAGATAGCATGGAGATCATGTGCCAAGAACTTCATGAAAGTGTTCGGTTCTGCATAGTGTCGTTTGGAAAGGCATGTCCATACTACAGCAGGCCAAGCGTCCCGCCAGACAGGTCTATGTAGGTCTTTGGGGATACGTGAGCATATGTAATTGCTACACTGACAACACACTTGTGCATCTACTGTCATACCCGCACGGTCCCCAAAATGGTGCATGCACAACCTATTATTGTATGCATTATGTGGCGAAAGTCTCACAAACTCACATGAGTGTATCTCTGTTGAGGATCGATGGCAAACAGAACAAAAGGTGTTCATAGTCACATGGGTCATGCACTACAACAGCATATAAACACCAACCGAACTCATAATGATTGTGAAATAATGTATGATAATTGTGGTAATGAAAGGAAGACCACAACTACTACTATGCGCTGTATAGGTTGGCTATGTGTGTTTGCTATTGCAGGAATTGTCTTTCCCACATCTTGGGTTTGTTTCCATAGTTCGGTTTATTTCCTTAGAAATAATAGCATACACTGTTTTTAATTCATTATGGGTTAGCTGTTGTACTGAATACTAATCCTGCGTAGCCAACACACATAGCCAACCCCTAAAGATTGCAAACTAGTCTTCACTACAACAGCATACAGACACAAAGCTAACCCATAATGATTTGAAACCAGTGTATGCTATTGTTTTAAGGAGAGAAACCGAACAACGTACTCATGTGATTGAACAGGAGAACGAATTCATACAAATGTGGGTGGTGACAATTCCTTCAATAGCAAACACACACACAGATCCGACCTATAGATCGCAAATAGTGTTCACTACACCAGCATACACACACGAAGGTAACCCATAATTATTTGAAAGCAGTGTATGCTATTGGCTACTTAGTCAGGTAGCTTATGCATTCCCGTGGGCATGTAATGATTAAAGCAAGAGACCTATGTTAATATCTTTATAATATAGTATAGAAAACGAAAAATGAAGGTGGCAATCTGGGATATTGCGCAAACATTATTTTATCAGCGATTTTATGAAACGCGTTGACCGCAAAATAGACAATTTTCCCAAAAATACAATTTTTTAAATAAAAAGACTATTTAAGCAGTTACAAACTTAATTTTGGTGTCAAAATGCAAGGAATGGAAGGACCCACTAAAATGGTAACAATTTATGACCATAATGATGACTTTTTAGACATGGAATGGCAAAAACTATGAAAATGCGCTCAACGAATACTTCGGTTTCATCGTCGATATTGAACATAAATGGCAATAACTTCACAAATGTACAACCCAGTGATCATTTTTATGTACCAAAATCAACCTCTATTATTCCCCTGATTAAAAATATTAAAAACATTAGCAAAATATTTGTAAAACATTTAATAATAATTACTAACATAACCCACCCCCCCTAGTGAAAGTTAATTTACGCCGAAATCGTCATGTGTTTTTCCTATATTGTATAAAATTCATACCATAAATATGTCTATAGAGTCCTTTCAAAGTCTTATATGTCAAACTGGGAACCCCTGCATAACTCGTCTGGAGCAAATTCAAGATGGCTGCCTATTTTACCATTCATGATATACACACATCGCCGATTAAGAGTCATACCTTGTTAAATTACAGTTTCGCGAATAGCATATCCTTTTGCCTGGCAGTTGAAGGCTGCTAATTGCCTGTGGAGCAGTGAGGGGCTGCTGCTAATCCTTTGCCTGCATTTGACTGCTAATCGCGTGTGCTGCAGTTGTACGTGCTAATGCCTGTGCCTGCACGTTGAGAGCTGGGGCGCGTAATCCTGGAATGCAGTAAAGGAGCCTGCTAATCTTTGGCCTGCATGTTGAGCTTGACTAGAGCCTTGTGCCTGCCATGGTTTGAGACTGCTAATCGCCGCTGCAGTTGAGGTGGACGACCCTGGACCTGCCATTGAGGGCATGCCAGATCTCCTGCCCCTGCAGACAAGCTGGACCAAGCATCAGTAAGATGCGCGTTCCTGTGTTGGGCCGAGTTAACTTCCGCCAATTTGAAGCCACAAAATTCCGCCAGCGTGACCGGAAACAGAACATGCTCACATTGATCATGCATCCTCCCGATTTAGAGAAAGCGTTTGAGAAGGATAAAGGGGAGCAGCAACATGCCAACGAGGACGTGGAAGAGGTAGATGGACGAGGACAGAGGGAAAGCAACTCCCAAGCAGCAAAACATACATGGGAAGATAAATGAAGCAATTGCAAGTGGGACGTGGAAGAAGGTAGATGGACAAGGGTAGAGGACCCGATGGCGGAGAGCGGAAGCAACCTCAAAGTAAAGGAGAAACTACACAATGAGACACAGGAGTCGGAGAGGAAACAAAATAATAAAAGCCTGAGTTGGGAAAAACAGGAGAGAAAGCTGTAGATGCATAAGGAGTGATTCTGACGATGATGAAGAGTGGCCCTGCCCTTGTATGTACTGAAACTTACAGCCAGAGCCAGCCAGTGAAAAATGGATGACATGTGTTGCATTGTCGGACCACCTGGGCATGAAGATTGCCACGTTCTGGTGAAGCATTGTGGATTGTCCAGAACTGTGAAATCGGAGTGATGAAATGTAAAACTTGAATGTTTGGAAGTATGTGCATGTTTATTCTGAATTACCACAATATCCAATATCGTTAATTAAATGCTCAACTATACTTGGTATTGTCAGAGCTTTGGCGTATGTTATTGTATGTTCTCGAAGGCTACTTTACCTTTAAGTTGGGGCCCAAGCCATATGGGCTAGTTGTATTGCTTTCTTTAATCCTCGGTGTTGTTTGGCTCCTAACTG
>NW_014577112.1:628064-631305 GCF_000485595.1 Priapulus caudatus | reverse complement strand
AGGGAAAGCTAACTCAAAGTAATACGGAGAAACAACCACTAATCGAAACCAAGGAGTAGGAGTGAAACAAAATAATAAACCTGAGTTGGGAAAAAAGGAAGAGAAAGCTGTAGATCATAAGAGTGATTCTGACGATGATGAAGAGTGGCCCTGCCCTTGTATGTACTGAAACTTACAGCCAGAGCCAGCCAGTGAAAAATGGATACATGTGTTGCATGTCGACCACGCGCATGAAGATTGCACTTCTGGTGAAGCAATGTGGATTTGTCCAAACTGTGAATCGGAGATGAGAATGTAAAACTTGAATGTTTGAAGATGTGCATGTTTATTCTGAATTACACAATATCAATATCTTTAATGTAATTGCTCACTATACTTGTATTGTCAGACTTTGCTATGTTATGGATGTTCTCAAGGCTACTTTACCTTTAAGTTTGTGGCCCCTACAGCCCATGTTGGGCTAATTTGTATTGCTTTCTTTAACTCTGTTTGTTTGCCATCACTTATAAAAGGGTATAATGAGCTTTGCATGTAATATTATCCCATAAATAATACCAATAGATTCTTAATGCATTGGAATTATTCATATTTAGCATTAATTTTTATACTCAGTACATAGTTCATTTGGTTTCCTTTGATAGAAAATCTTTTTAAATGATGGGGTAGATGCCTTTGTTCAACTAAGATCAAAAGGGTTTTACCCAGTCATAGACCAACAATTGGAAAAAACATGTAAATTTTTTGATAGCCTAACTCACATAGCATCCAAAGCTGAGAATATCATGCTGATTAGATTTCCCATGTCCCAAGATGACAGGAATTATCCTTACAGGGGCATCTTACCCCCACTCTACCCTATGTTTTACGATATGAATGCACCATATGTTTCACGGATCTCACACTTCACTTGTCGCACCATGTTTTGCAATATGATATTGTATTGTCTCGTCCATATGACCACTAACGTCGCACTAACTGTTTTTGCCCGTATATTTTGTACTTGCTTGTTTCAAAGACGTATATTAGGCAACAGTGCGCATTAACCTGGTATGTCGCGGAACACGCCAATGAACTTATTACACTTGGCTTGATGTTACTTCATTTCTTTGCTCATGGAATGATTTATGGACGCCGGCGTATAACTCGCTCGTATTCAACATGTTGAATATATTCTGGCCTTTTTTCATCGCTTGCATTAGACTGGTCCCGGTTGCTAAAACCATAGTCTTACCTAGGCGACTTGGGACTGGGAGGCTTCGACAGGTACCAGTCTATTGCGTTGCACTAGCGCAGCCACAATAAACAATCGATGGTGAAACGCGATTGTTTTTACCATTGCGCATCTCTCAGCATGGTCCAGCACGCACGCGGGCAAGAGGCCAGGCGGCAGTATAAAACAGTGAGCGAAAATAATACGTGCGGGAAGGCGCACAATAATTACGCCCGTGTGTTCTAGCCTTTAGTGATCTGTGCCGATGATCCATATCATTGAAAGTCTTCCATCATTTGCACTGCACGATGACATGAATCAATTCTAGCAAACGAATCATCGACTACTCGCAAACACAAATACCAGAGGGGATGGGTAGCGACACCATCCAGATGACGAATGTGGCCACGGATGATGATGATGAACCACGAGCCGTATGACCATGAGTAAAAGACATGGCCTCTTCGAAGCTTGTTGTATTGCTACAAAACTGTACTTGTAGTTGCCCAAATTGTTAATAAAAGTGACAGCTATGATGTGAAATATCTGTTAATGATCTTTTGCAATTTGCAGGATAGCAGGCTCAACTACATGCACAGGATTAGCAGGCTCAACTGCAGGCACAGGATTAGCAGGCTCAACTGCAGGCACAGGATTAGCAGGCTCAACTGCAGGCACAGGATTAGCAGGTTCAACTGCAGGCACAGGATTAGCAGGCTCAACTGCAGGCACAAGATTAGCAGGCTCAGCTGCAGGCACAGGATTGGCAGGCACAACTGCAGGCGCATTAGCAGGTGGTTCCTCTTCATTAGTGAGCTCTGCTGCAGCAAAATCTTCATCACGGAAGATCTGATCATTAAATGGCCAAAGACCAGAGATTCAGAATCCATTCACAGCTTTTTCAATGGTTGCAGTCTTGTTGTAGGCAGATGCAAAAATTCCAGCCATGTCAAAAAAGCCAATTCGCTGACCCTTATTGGCCACCATCCAGGTATCGGAGACTGAATTGTAGGCTGATTTTAATGCCTTGAAGAAAGTTCGGTTGAGTGGCTGCATTTTGTGTGTGCAGTGGGGTACGTAACTAAATGCTTAGGGTTAGAAAGGATCTTGACTCATCGTCGACAATATGCTTGTATATGATCAGCATGTTTTAGAAAGAGTGCAACTAAGCAATCGATACTAGCTAAGATATTTAATACTGTAGGATGATGTAACTAGCAACCAAGAACTGAAAACTGTCGACCGGACAGTGCGAAACTGCAGACATGCAACAGAGCATGTTGAAAGAAAGATTTCAGAACGTCTTGATACAGCATTAGAGTGTTGTAAACTGTAAGAAAGTGTACTGAAGTTTGTAAGCAGATATTTGCAGTTGGAATGGAAAAGGTTTTGCATGCCGCACAAAATAAATCTGCCAGTGACCAATAATAAAGATGTAAAGTAGCAGCCCATAACTAGGTACACTACATATACGTACGTTGAATGTGCTGCGAAGTTCACACGGTTGAACTGCTGTCAACACATGGTCAGCATGACGGACATTTTGGATGGTCCTGCCAATCTGCCGATTGGTGTAGACGTGCTGGTGTGAGTAATTATCTGAAAGAGACGTAGACAAATAATGCAGCATGTTGAAAGAATGATTTAGCATATCAACCCTCTGCAGAACGTTTTGATACAGCACTAGAGTGTTGTAAACTGGAAGAAAATGTAGTGAAGTTTGTAAACAGATATGTGCAGTTGGAATGGACAAAGTATTGCATGCAGCCCAAAATAAATCTGCTGTCGTACCCAAACTTGGAATCTGCACAATCTCGAGATTGTGCAATGATTGTGCTGCCCAAACTGCGGATTCCCTAGTTTGGCTGACCAATCTCAAGATTGGGCAAACTGAAAACAGTCGGTGATTCAACAACCGCTCATACTCATAGCGAGTGTGTGGCGTGCGTGGTGCAAACTATTAGAGAGAGATTTAGAGATTTATCTCATATTTATCCAATTATTTATACAAAGGTGCCAAACCCATTGAGG
>NW_014577112.1:624636-628054 GCF_000485595.1 Priapulus caudatus | reverse complement strand
AAATTCAAGATGGCTGCCTATTTTACCATTCATGATATACACACATCGCCGATTAAGAGTCATACCTTGTTAAATTACAGTTTCGCGAATAGCATGCAAATTGCAAAGAGTCATAACAAGTATTCACAATCATAGCTTGTCACTTTATTAACAATTGCCAACTACAAGTATATTTTGTACAATACACAAGCTTCGAAGAGGCATTCTTTACTCATCGTCATCGCTCGGTGGTTCATCATCATCATCCTGGCCAACATCGTCATCTGGCATGTTGTCGTACCCATCTCCCTCTGGTATGTTGTGTTTTGCGAGTAATCGATGATTCGTTTGCAGAATTGATTATGTCATCGTGCATGCAAATGATGGAACTTTCAATGATAATGGATCATCGGCACATCACTAAAGGCTAGAACACACGGGCGTATATTTGCGCTTCCCGGCAACGTATATTTTCGCTCACGATTTTAAACTGCCGCCTGTCTGCTGGACTGCTGAAATGCGCAATTGGTAAAAACAATCGTGTTTCAACGATTGTTTATTGTTGGGTGCGCTAGTGCAACCATAGACTGGTACCTGGTCGAAGCTCCAGTCCCAAGTCGCTATGGTAGACTATGGTTTAGTCGACCGGGGACCTGTCTAATGCAAGCGATGAAAAAGCGCCAGAATATATTCAACATGTTGAATACGAGCGATTATAGCCGGGCGTATAAATCATTCAATGACAAAGAAAGAAGTAACATCAAGCCAAGTGTAATAAGTTACATTGCGTGTTCACGCGACACATAAGTTAATGCACTTTGCTAATATAGTGCTTTGAAACAAGCAGGTACAAATATACGGGAAAAAAACGAGTTAGTGCGAGTTAGTGCGTCATATGGACGAGACATACAATATATATTGCAAAACATGGTGCGACATGAAGTGTGAGATCCGTGAAACATATGGTGCATTATATCGTAAAACATAGGGTAGAGTGGGGTAAGATGCCCCCTCTAAGGATAATTCCTTCTATCTTTGCAATGGGAAATCTAATCAGCATGATATTCCTCAGTTTGGATGCTATGGAGTTAGGCTATCAAAAAATTTACATGTTTTTTCAATTGTTGGTCTAGTGACTGGGTAAAACCCTTTTGATCTTAAGTTGAAAAGGGGCATCTTACCCCATCATTTTAAAAGATTTCTATTCAAAGGAAACAAACTTGAACTATGTAACTGAGTATAAAATTATGCTAAATATGAATAATTCCAATGCATTAAGAAGTCTATTTGGATTTATTTATGGATAATATTTACATGACAGCTCATTAGTACCTTTTATAAGTGATGGCAAACAAACAGAGGATTAAAGAAAGCAATACAAATTAGCCCAACATATGGGCTGTAGGGGCACACAACTTAAAGGTAAAGTAGCCTTGAGAACATACAATACATAGCAAAGTCTGACAATACAAGTATAGTGAGCAATTTAATTAAAGATATTGGATATTGTGTAATTCAGAATAAACATGCACATCTTCCAACATTCAAGTTTTACATTTCATCATCCGATTCACAGTTTGGACAAATCCACATTGCTTCACCAGAAGTGCAATCTTCATGCGCCCAGTGTCGACATGCAACACATGTCATCCATTTTTCACCTGGCTGGCTCTGGCTCTAAGTTTCAGTACATACAAGGCAGGGCCACTCTTCATCATCGTCAGAATCACTCTTATGATCTACAGCTTTTCTCTTCCTTTTCTTCCCAACTACTGGTTTATTATTTTGTGTCCCTCTACTCCTGGTTCCATTAGTGTTGTTCTCTTTACTTTGAGTTGCTTTCCCTCTCCCACGTCCTCTACCTTGTCCTCTACCTCTTCCACGTCCACTTGCACTTGCTTCATTTTCTTCCATGTTGTTCTCTGCTTGGAGTTGCTTTCCCTCTTCCTCGTCCTCTACCTCTTCCACGTCCTCTTGCAATTGCTTCCTTTTCTTCTAAAGCTTTCTTAAATGGAGATGCAGTGATCAATGTAGCATGTTCTGTTTTCCGTTCACGCTGGCGGGATTTTGTGGCTTTAATTGGGGAAGTTAACTCGGCCAACACAGAACGCGCATCTACTGTGCTTGGTCCAGCTTGTCTGCAGGTGCAGGATCTGCAGGTTCAATGGCAGGTCCAGGGTTGTCAGACTCAACTGCAGGCGCAGGATTAGCAGGCTCAACTGCAGGCACAGGATTAGCAAGCTCAAATGCAGGCAAAGGATTAGCAGGCTCAACTGCATCCACAGGATTAGCAGGCTCAACTGCAGGCACAGGATTAGCAAGCTCAAATGCAGGCAAAGGATTAGCAGGCTCAACTGCATCCACAGGATTAGCAGGCTCAACTGCAGGCACAGGATTAGCAAGCTCAAATGCAGGCAAAGGATTAGCAGGCTCCACTGCATCCACAGGATTAGCAGGCTCAACAGCAGGCACAGGATTAGCAAGCTCAAATGCAGGCAAAGGATACAGTTTTCCATTCAAACTAAGGATAGTAAGATACTTTCTATTTCGAGGCATGTTATATTGTCCTCTTCTTAATTTAATGGCAATTTACTTGTCTTGCCCTGAGGAAGCATCAAGATGGGTTTTGCTGGAAAAATACGTTGTTTAAGATGCAATTAAGATTTCTTCAAACAGCTACATAGGTCATTAGAAGAGGCAAATATGATATACTAGTACTATTAGTAATAAGCAAAAATAAGCTAGTATATAGATTGACATCTGAGTCAATTATCGATAAGAAATTTGAAGGAGAGCAGTGTCGCTGATTATTGTTTTTACAGTAAAATCCTTAAGGTCACTCGTAATAGCCGCACAATGCGCATCACCAAAACGCTAATCTTCTGTCAAGTATAGAGCTAGCAGCAAATACTTCGTGGCGTCATGCATAATCAAATGACTACTTTTGGCAAAATAAACTCTAAGTTCCTCCGCCAATTTGGACTGCCGCCGTTCCAACCAAGGAAGAGAGGTCGGGCGACAGTCAGGGTAAATCAAGGGCGCCTTGATACAGCTAGAGTGTGGTTTACACGAACAAGCATAACATTCGAAGTGGCTGATCGTGACGTCACATCTGTTTTTTATAATTTGCTGGCGGGCCGTACCCGGCTGTATGCCGCGGCCAGCGCGCGCCGCTGCAGGCGGCTTGCGCTGGCAGATTGGGACCGTCACGAAACCAATCCGGAGAGTATTTTCCAAAATACTTTTATCAAGACAAGCGCGCAGTGAATATGGGAGGAACAGAGTTTCATTTTGCCATAAGGGTATGATCTTCATGCATGACACGAAGTACTGCTAGTCTAGCTAACTGACAGAAATTTAGCGTTTGGATGCAGCATTGTGCGGCTTCTAACCTGTTTAAGTGTTACATTACGACTTTGTCTTTCGTGTAATATATTAC
>NW_014577112.1:617489-623687 GCF_000485595.1 Priapulus caudatus | reverse complement strand
CTTAACCTGTTAATGTTACATTACACTTGTCTTTGTATATATATATATATATGTCAATTTGAATGAAGCATATAATACTAGATTCATGTATATTTATATTTTCAGGCATGTGCAAACATCTGCACACAGCATTAACACTGGCTGCCACAAAGGGCATCGATGTTGTGGAGGAACGTTGACAGCATGCAACAGTCTTGTGCGAGACTTCATCCTACACAATTGATGATGTTTTTCTCACTGTATTGGATGGTGATACTGTTGGCATTGTCAACATGAAAATGATGACCTGCATATGTGTGGCCTCTAGTCATGATATTGACTGCATTTGTAAATATACAGCAGAACTGGTTGTACTAAAGCACAGTATAACATTTCCTTGTCCCACAGAATGTCCAGTGCAGTCATTTGATAGTCCAGATGAAGTGAGTGAGCAACCTTCCGACTGTTTCAAACGCTTGATTAGTGACATATGTACAAGGTTTTTAACCTTGACCAGTAATAAAGATATAATTGACCAGCCCATAACTAGGTCTTTAGCATGCGAACTGTCTGGAGGACTTGTTCGAATAAAACAGTAAAAGGTTGTAGACCAAGGAACAATTAAGTTTTGTAACATGACATCCATATGAAATGCATAAGAGATAGAATACAGTGGGCTGATAAGTATTAAAGTAGTTGTCCAAACTATGTCTAAAATGGACGAAATTGTTGTGAGATATTGCGAAGTATATTCAGACCAACCAGCGTTTGGACTTTAGTCTATGGCGAGTGAGTTATGTCAGTTATAGTACCACGTGTGCTGCACTAGGCCAACGAATCAATGTAGATTTGTGTGTGTCGCATGCGCATTGACAACTGTTTTACATCGGAGGAATTCCAATTTGGCCTGAAGTACATGGACATATTGTTTATACAGCCGAACTTTACCAAAGGTGTGCTTTTCATATGTACAAATAATTGCATAATATGTGGATCATAGGATATAACATGAATTAGTAGTCCTATGAGAAATCGCAAAATTATGTGTAATCTATATGCGTACCAGGTGATTATTCAAGGGTAACGAAAGTGAACGAGACCCTACCTTTTTCGTCCAGTCGTTGTTGTTGTTAGTGTTGACTGATGGCACACAGCGCAGGACAGCAAAATATTTAGGTCCTTGCAGGACACAGGTTAGACGCGACACGCGGATTTGCCTTTGTTCAACGCTCCTAGCCTGTTCATAGATACTACACCAAGGGGTTAGAATGTTGGGCCTGTTCTTCTATGGCCGCTAGAGGGGCAACGGTACATATACAGCTTGTAGACTGGCAAACCTGCGCGTACTTAAGCACGCAGTATATCAAGCTGGCTCGTGACTCGTGAGTCGTGACACTGGCCGCCATCTATGCTCTCCGCCACCCATTCACTGTGCGAAATCTAGAAACGACTGCAGTGTGGGAAATAAATAATGCGCGTCGACTAGACGCCCGCTCAGCACCGACCGTGTTTACGCACATACAGGTTCATGACGTAACCCGCAGCTTCGGAGCACTGCTGTCGAACTAGACGTTGGTGTATGGTCTAATACCGAATGATTTGCAAGTAGTAATAGCACGTGTTAATGCCTAGGAGATTTGGGAGTCATTATACACAAACTGTATATATATATAGAGCGTGCAGACATATTGTCAAATTCAATTTTGAAATTTTGACCTTTTTTGTTTGAAAAAATACAGGAAAAAATACATGCCCCATTTTTTATGCACTTTGCTGGATATAGTATCAAATTGAAGACGGATTATAGGCTTAAAAAAGAGTCAGATTTTGTATAAGTGGTGTAGGTTTGTAGATATCAGTCAAAGTAAAAAGTTTGAAGAAAAAACATTCTAACTTTATTTAAGTGATGATAACATTAATTTGAGCCTAACTTTATTCTTCTAGAACAATTTTTGAATGATGTAATTTTTGTTCTTCGAATGCACAAAAATGTGGTTTACAAATTTATGTTTAAACTTTGAATTTTCAAATTCATGTCAACATATTCCAAATCTGTTTTTTTTTTATATCAGCTGAGACCTAAGGTAAGGAATATGTATGCAAAGTTTCGTTATCTTACTCATAAAACTCAGAGTAATCCATATTTGAGTGACAATATGTAAAATTATCTAACAGTATTCCTACTGTGTAGGTAAGGGTCGCAAAGTTGGATCAAAAATTCATTTCATTAGTTTTCTCTTTTTTGTTTTATTCAAGTTGTGCACAAAATCCTTGATGTCCCACCAAGTCCTTCTGGACAAGACTGGTTCAGTGCATATGACCCGGTCACAGGCCAGTTTGCCTGGCACTTTAAGTGTTGTGAGGAAATCTTTCAGCCGTCTCTTCGCAGCTTCCTTCTCCTCTTCTTTCCATGGTACAGGAGTGTTTCCTCCTTTTCACAATTGGCACCACTGAAATGTAGAAACA
This sequence comes from Priapulus caudatus, assembly GCF_000485595.1. Taxonomy (NCBI): domain Eukaryota; kingdom Metazoa; phylum Priapulida; class Priapulimorpha; order Priapulimorphida; family Priapulidae; genus Priapulus; species Priapulus caudatus. The sequence goes on along the minus strand of NW_014577112.1, from coordinate 621,242 downwards.
CTATTGAAGAACTTTCTAAATATTATATAATGACTCGCAAAAGCACCTGCCAATGTTGTTACACACTGGTAAAACCCATGCCACGACATTCATTCTAAAACGTGTGTGTACAGTGGGCAACAACAAATGAAAATAGTAATTACGTGCTCACTAAAAAGTGTCACTATGAGTACTGAATAAAACTGAATAGTTGTACAGCTGAAACATTGATCTTGTGAACTTTACTTTGAATCCAAGTCATTGTACATGTATCTCATTTGTAAGAAGTTGTAAATTATACATATGTCAGCATGCGTCTCTACAGCTTTTATCAGAATATAATCTTATATGTGCAAATACATGTCCATCAAGTCAAAAAACTTTTTATCTGTTCTGTTTATAAAACTGAGGAAAGTTTATAGAATACTGATACAGTGGGACCCTTGTTATCCGCGATTCACTTATCCGCGGAATCGGGTTATCCGCGATTGATCCATGTCGCCCAAAATTTTTTCTCGCCTAACTCGAGAGCAAAGCCGATTTCACGTGACGGACGAAAATAGGCAACTCGAAAGTGAATGTCGGACCCAACATCGCGATTCAGTGAAGTGATAAAAAAAACGAAACTATGCAAGAAGGGCAAGAACATATGAGAAATTCGATGCAACAATCTTTATAAAAGCCAATACATTTACGCTCGATCAAACTGACCTGCGAAGCCTTGGGTTTTCGCGACGTTCTCAACAGCATGTGCGCTATGACGTGGGTGGACTCGTTTAGTCAGCTCGATCTTGACCGAGGTGTTTTGTTCTAGATATAGCCCATAGGCCTACTGTATGATAGGTCTAGCGCGATACAAGGCCGGCCAAGGTCAGTGCGCCTTATATACCTAGCTGGCACGCAGATTTCGTTCGCTGGTGCAATCGTACGTTTCACCTGCTGATGCAACCCGTGGCTGGTACGGTGATTGCATCATCTTATGCAACTCGTTTCTAAGTAAATATTCCTCTCCTCGGCAACTTAGACTATTCATTCTATTCAGATCCCCTCATATATTATGCTGACTAATAATACATAACCACGCAGATTATTATATTCTATTTATCTCGTTATCGCTTTTTGCGTAAACACTCCTTGTTTTCCCCGACCATAGCAGCAGCAGTGATAGCATGATCCAAGATGGCTGCGCCCATGGATGTGCGTGTTGACATATTTATGTGCGACCTATATTTCCTCCTCTCTTTAGTCTATATATATGACTATTCTATCTATACTGCCAGTTCAATCTATCCATCCTGATCTAGTCTACTGCTCCTGTGAGTTACACACCCCGGTGTAGAGATTACTAAGATACTCCACAAAATCGCCATCTGCACCCTTGCGCACCGTGTCAAAGGCTTTAGCGAGGTCGACGAGAACCACCTGAAGGTTACTAGGCTCCTGGCGGGCTCGTTTGACCAAGTAGTCGAGCAGCTGTACGTTTTCATGACAACCATCAGCCGGGATAAACGCGCGTTGTCTTGGATTTAAGGATGTGGCTATTGCTAGCCTTTGAGTTAAGATGCGATTGACTAGTCTGACGAAGACAGAAGAAAGGGTGATCGGACGCCAGTTGGATGCATCATCCTAACAATACTTTGGTCTTAGGTATTAAAACTGTACGACACTTTTTCCAAGTGGCCGGTAATTCTCGAACTAGCAGCACAAAGTTACATGCTAGCAGGAGGACGTCACTTGGCATCGATAGCAGTTCTGTGACCGTAAAACCATCAGGGCCGGGAGTGCCGTGCTTTTTCAGCTTTTTTAGGTTCTCTCTCAACTCATCCTTGGCAACATACTCACTGCATAATAGAACAAACTATTATTGGTTGTGTTGGGTTCTGGATCGCACGGCGATTGTGTTTGAAATAGATCGACATAGGTGTTCCGGATGCTTTCCTCTGCGGGATGAGTATCTGCATCGTTCCCACCGTCAATTATCTCGTCGAGGAGAGCTTTCTTTTTCGACTTAAAGAGCCTCTGAAACCTGGCGTATTGTTTGCGTTTGATCTTCCTCCTCTTTGTCTCATTGCACCGTTTGGGAGGGCAAGATCTTCGTGGTGGTACTTCGCGCATCAGGTTTGCTCTTACGTAGTTGTCGAACGCTCTCAAGCCTTGGGTACGGTCTCTTAGCCCCTCCTCGACTATCCTCAGGAGAGTTGTCGAATCGTAATCAGCTGATATTTCGCAGCTGAGCTCGCTAAGTTTCTGCTTAAGCTCGTTATGTATTTCACTTCCTGTTGAGGGATCATGTAGGTCCGCCCCTGGAAGCGATGTATCTCCTTCCATGGTTACATCATCGGCTTCCCCTACCTCGAGGGCTGTTTCGACGTTGGCCAAGATATCTCTGTATCTCCTTGATTTGCGCTGGCCTTTGATCGACTCGAGTGATCTGTGTGGTAGTGTAATCCTCAATCTTTGGTTTATGTTCGGTGCAGTCCCGAGCTTCAGCTCCGCCTTCGCGAGTTCTACTAACTCTTCGTGCGTCCATCGTTCCTTAACCAGTTTATCCGGTATTCTGGCCTCATGGAGTATTGGATGCTTGCGGCGCATGTGTACACCAAGTCCAATCTTGGAGCCAAATGCTCGATCGCATGCAGTACATGTGAAAGGGGTTTCAGCGGCTTTGGGTATCTGTTTCTATTTATCATTCTATCTATTAGGATCATAGGCCTGGGTTATAAGTGGCATTATGTCGTCGTTACCAGTTATTCGGCATGATATTTGAAGTTACATAGAAGTTAGAAAATTTAATTTATATGGTCGTAGAAACCTTATCAATCCAATGTCGAAATACTAACAGTTGAGACTGTGATTATGTTTTGTGAAGCCTTAATAGCATAATACATGTAAATAATACTAACCAGGTACACTACTCTTTCTGTTAATAATCGGACAGATTCCTCTAGCTGTCTTATTCTGTCATCTTGTGTTGGTTGATATGTCGTATCACCATAGAGTGCTATTAAGCAGCTGACAAAAACTGCCGTCATAGTTAATATAGTAATCATTGTTGTGGTTATACGAGGATGATGCTACTGGTGATGAAGAATGGCTGAACGTATTGGGACTTTGATGAGGGATGGGTGATGTCGCGATGAAACGATTTGTTGACGGAATGTTTATATTATTGACTGGTCTATAATTGTTGACTGCTGTTTGTTTTTCATTGACTGGTCTATAATTGTTGACAGCTGATGGATTTTCGTTGGCTGCAGCTGATGGTTTTTCGTTGGCTGCAGCTGATGGATTTTCGTTGACTGATCTATCGTTGGCTGCAGCTGATGGTTTTTCATCGACTATAAACGATGACTGCCGTCTCATGGCCAGGATACTATCTACATAGTCATCACTATCAGAATAGATCTATAATACAAATAAATTACAAGTTTATTTAATAATTTAAAAAAGGAAAAATTAAATACAGTAAACTTCGCTTATAACATAGTCAGATATAACATATAATCACTTATAACATAGAAATTATTTGGTCCCAATTTACTATAACCCTTATGTTTTTCATCGGATCTAACATATTTTCACTTATAACATATATAGTTTTTCTGGTCCCGAATGATACATTATAAGTGAAGTTTACTGTATTATATGTGACAGTAATGAGTAATATTTTTGACGTCATAAATCGTTAATCACATAAATTGTATAAATAAAGCATACAACTTTCCTGACGTCATCCTTAATTGGACATCGAAATGGATTTGTGCACAACGTTGT
>NW_014577112.1:611033-614623 GCF_000485595.1 Priapulus caudatus | reverse complement strand
AAAATACACAATTAACCACACATCCATATGAGATCAAAACATATACCTCATATCATAGAGGCTACAGAAATCACAACACTAATCTATCAACAATCTGCTCATGAAGCTTCGAGTAAGCTTTTACAACAACTCCCTTCCATCAAGGTGGCAAAGAAGGCACATAAAATCTGATTGCCCAAAGTAAATACTTTGTACACATGTACATTCTCTGCTATATAACATCTTTATGCAGCCAAATATAATATAAATTCTGAACACAGCTTAATCTGTTATCATGGTTACAGTGTTACTATAATTGTACCCGAGATCTCAGCCATCCCTCAAAAACAGCACTAATTAACTCCCTTGGCGCACATCAGAAGCCTACAACAAATTATGACCGAAATACATAATACCAACAAGGCAACATCCTAGCCATTTAGTCACTGCAGCTGCATTGATCTACATACCACAGAGTAACACCGAGCGAAATACTATATTTCTCCTATTTTGATCACAGAATAAGCAGACTTATATATATATTTGCTACATGAAAGTGTAGAACATTCAGCATGAGCCAAGTTATTACCCATGCCCGCAAGCAGCTATGGGAGCGCCCTCCTGCGACAATATAAATACGATTTATCCCTGCACGCACATTTGTACAACGGACTAATTTTAAATGTCTTACAATCAAACCATAACCAAGTATAAGTGATATTTCTGTTTCCATTCTCGCATTATCAAATTATCAGCCAAGATCCTCTAAGCATTGCCTTAAACGGGGCAAGGCTACACTACACGCCATGCAGGTTTGACCATTTGCGCAAATTGTCTTAAACATCTATATAATTAACTAATTAACTCTTCCCTATACATAACAGATTAACAACCAATTTCCGATGCAATCAATGTCAACTTACAGAATAAACTGCATTCTTGGTTAGCCTCACAAACTACAAAACAGCGCAACCTCTGGAGTGCCACACGAACACGTCTGACGTCGACCGTGACACAAAGACAAGAGAAGTAAGTGAACTTTTCCTCGTGGCGAGAGTGGGCTGCTGACGTCACATTGGGCAACATATCTCACTGCGGATACTAAATTGAAAAAACTATTTGATTGAGTTGCTGTTGGTTCTGGATTCGGCCGGCGATTGTGTTTTGGAAAGTAGATGACATAGGTTTCCGCATGCTTCGCTCTTAGCGGGATGAGTATCTGCATTCGTTCCCACCGTCAATTATCTCGTCTTGAGGAGAGCTTTCTTTTCGACTGTAAAGAGCCTCTGAAACGGCTGGCGTATTGCTTTGCGTTTGATCTTCTGCCTCTGTGTCTCATTACCTCCGTTTGGGAGGGCAAGATCTTCGTGTGGTAACCTCGGCCATCAGGTTTTGCTCCTACGTAGTGTCGAACTGCTCTCCAAGCCTTGGGCACGGTCTAGCAGCCCATCCTCGACTATCCTAAGATAGAGTTGTCGATCGTAATCCGCTGATATTTTGCAGCTGAGCTCACTGAGTTTTTGCTTAATCTCGTTATGCGCTTCACTTGCTGCTGAGGGATCGTGTAGGGCCGCCCCTGGAAGGCGATGTAACTCCTTCCATGGTTACATCATCGCTTCCCTACCTCGAGGCTGTTTCGGATGTATGGCCAATGATATACTGCTGTATCTCATTTGATTTGCGTTGCCCTGAATAGACTCGATTGATCTGTGTGTTAGTGTTTATCCTCAATCTTGGTTTATGTTCGGTGGCAAGTCCCGAGCCTTCAGCTCCGCTTAGCGAGTTCTAGCTACCTCGTGCGTCCATCGTTCCTTAACCAATTTTATCGCGGTATTCTGGCCTTCATGGAGTAATGATCCGCTTGCGGCAGCATGTGACACCAGTCAATCTTGAGGCCCAGAATTCGATCGCATGCAGTACATGTGAAAGGGTTTCAGCGCTTTGGTATCTGTTTCCTCTATTTTATCATGTCTACTCTATTAGATGCATCAGGCCTGGGTTATAAGTGCATTATGCCGGTCGTTACCAGTTATTCGGCATGAATATTTGAAGTTAACATAGAAGTTTAGACAATTTAATTTTATATGGTCTTAGAAATCCTTGATCAATCCAATGTCGAAATACTAACCAGTTGAGACTTGGTGATATATGTTTTGTGAAGCCTTAAAATAGGCATATACATGTAAATAATTACTACCAGGTACAGCTACCTCTTCTGTTATAATGCGAACAGATTCCTCTAGCTGTCTTATTCTTGTCATCTGTTGGTTGATATGTCGTATCACCATAGAGGCTATTTAAGCAGCTGACAAAATGACTCGCCGTCAGAGTTAATATAGTACTCATTGTTGTGGTTATACGAGGAATGATGCTACTGGCTGATGGAAGAATGGCTTGAACGTATTGGGACTTTGATGAGGGAATGGGTGATGTCGCGATGAAAGCGATTTGGTTGACGAATGTTGTATAGTTATTGACTGTCTAGTAATTGTTGACTGCTTTGTTTGTTTTTCAATTGAACTGGCTATAATTGTCTGACAGTCTGGATGGTTTTTCGGTTGGCGTGCAGCATGATGGATTTTCGTTGACTTGTCTATCGTTGCTGGCAGCTGATGGTTTTTATCATCGCGAATATACGATGACTGGCCGCTCAGCCAGGATAACTATCTACATAGTCATCATCTATCCAGAATAGATCTAAATAAAATAGATTAGCAATGTATTAATAATTTAAAAAAGGAAAACATTGAAATAGCAGTACCTAACTTCGCATTATAACATAAGTCCAGGATATACTATATAATCACGTTATAACATAGAAAATTATTTGTCGCCAATTTTACATAACCACTCATGTTTTTCATCGGATCTAACAATATTCACTTATAACATATATAGTTTTCTGTCCCGAGTGTTATACATTATAAGTGAAGTTTACTGTATTATTATGTGACAGTAATTGAGTAATATTTTGACGTGCATAAACGTTAATTCACTATAAATTGTATAAATAAAGCCACAACTTTCCTGACGTCAATCCTTTAATTGGACATCGAAATGTGATTTTGTCACCAACGTTCGTTGTGAGGTATTTAATTATTTGTTGAATAATGAATGACAAGAATATTTAGTTCATATGTAATTTTTCACAAATCCAGATTCAAATTATTTTATTAAAATGAAAATTCTTTGAAATAGCAATATCCTTCCAATATCAGGGTCTTACCTAGAATATTTTATTAAATTTTATATCGCTACAGGACATTTTGATATACATTAGGCCATTTAAAATTAATTCGTAGTTTCTGATCAGACACTTTTTTTCATTGAGGGAAAGGGAGGGCGTTTTGTTTTTTGTATTTTGTTTTTTTATACTAGAAGAAAATGATGTATCAAATATAAAAAGAAAGTTATGAAATGAGAAGGTTAGGCGGTCTAACCATAGCGCAAAAACTTATTTTATTCACCATTTTTAATTTTTACCTGTATTTAAAAAAAATTTCGTCACGGAAGCAGAAGTGAGGGCAGGGCGGGCGCTGATCAGTTTCATAGTTGAAGGCCATTACTACATAACTAATTGAATGGCCCCTACCGTCAGTGACACTGGTTTC
>NW_014577112.1:604853-611008 GCF_000485595.1 Priapulus caudatus | reverse complement strand
ACGCTACGCCACTCTCTACGGCTATACTTACTACCGCTCTATTCGGCCACCATCAACATCCTGATGATTATGCCAAGCGGGCCGGCGCTAGTTAAGACTAAAATTAAAATTTCCCTTGCTTGATTTTCTAAAGAAAAAAACCAAAAAAGCATAATTTTACTTAAAAAACTGCCGGGTTTTTTTTTTTTTTTGCGATGTCAGTTTAGGGGCAGTATCAAAGACTTAAAGAACATAGATTTTCGGGCTGTCACCACTGTCAGTGGGTAAGGCGTTCCACTCTGTAATAAGTCGTTAAGAAAGCAAGAAGCCTTCCTGTAGTCACATCTGCAGATGGATTTGACAAGAGTGCTCTGACATTTCCTGCTGGCTTCGAGTAAGGTGGTATCAGACGGTTGTTCGGTTATCCACGTTGACGCATGGCCGTTGACGAGCTTTGTACATCATAGCCAAACGGGGCACCCTTCGTCTTGACCCAGCGCCCCGGCCAGTTGAGTGTTTCAACATGTCAGTAACACTCGACGTGTTGTGGTGGCGGTTTGAGACAATATCTCGCTGGGCTCGTTTTTGGAGCCATTTCACGATGTTTGCAGTCGCTTGGCGGCCTGATATGATCCGGCATACCGTGCTGGCATACTGCCACGCGTGGCCTGAACGCAAAATGAGGTAAGGGCAAGTGATTTAAGCTTGCCATTGAGGAAATATTTAGGTTCCTTCCAGGAATGATTAGGGTTCCCATTTGGCGGCTTTAGCTACAGATTGAGCTGATGTGGTTGTGCATCGCAAGGTCTGATGTTTAGTGTGACACCCAGGTCAGCTTGGGGGCTCGATGTGGCGCCCAGTCTAAGGATGTCCGCGTAGAGGCATAGTGGGTCACAGGTTGGTTGGAGTTTTCTGGTGATGGTCAGGGACCAGACATTTGTCTTGTGGGAACTTTATCATCCACTTGTCTTCCAGACTGCTAGTTGGTCGCAAGTCATTCTGGGCAGTATTTGTGAATCTGTGGTTTAGTCAGTAGCTATATGAATCAATGTGTCATCTGGGGCAAAAAGTCGAACGTTGCTTGTGTATCTTCCCGGATGTCATTTATGTAGAACAGGAAGTAAACACAGCACGGTCCTAAGACTGAACCTTGGGCGGGAGCGTCCCTGATTCTACATTTACAGGGTCGATCTCTCTCCGCGTCGACCGACGACTGTCTGCATTCGATCTGACAGGACGAACTAATCGCAGGTGTTGGTTTTAGCAACGGATGCATAGTGATTTAACTTGTGAAGCGAAGTAGGGCTGTGTTACCTTGTCAAAGCTTTTGAAAAGTCTGGCATTATTACACCCAGTCGACGCGTGCTTTCCAGGGGCTTCTATGCTTTTGGACAGGCATCGTGCACAACAGTCATAAGGCCTGATTTGCGGCAAGGTAGAGCACCCTTCCGAAAACGGACAAAAAACTGTGCTCTTTTGTCTCTTTTCACCTTCACTCGTCTGTTTCTTTTTTCCTTCACTCGTCTTTTCATCAGCATTTTTGTGTATAGTGCGTGATATTACTAAAATGAAAAACATTAATTTAGTTTAAAACAATCTTAGGGGTTTATACATCGAATTTCAGTCACATTTCGTTGTACGTGGTACCGGAGGCTAGGCTGCCACGCCACGAGTTGCTAGGCTCGCAGCAGATATTGCACTTGAACGCAAAGTGATGTGTTATCAAGTTCTTTATTAATGTTGATGTATATAACTAGCCTCAGCACCGTATGTGCAGATTGATACCAAACCAAAAAACCCTGCAAAAGCAGAATGAAAATAGACAATTAACCACACATCCATATGAGATCAAAACATATACCTCATATCATAGAGCCTACAGAAATTACAACACTAATCTATCAACAATCCGCTCATGAAGCTTCGAGTAAGCTATTACATTTACAACAACTCCCTTCCATCAAGATGGCAAAGAAGGCACATAAAATCTGATTGCCCAAAGTAAATACTTTGTACACATGTACATTCTTTGCTATATAAAATCTTTATGCGGCCAAATATAATATAAATTCTGAACACAGCTTAATCAGTTATCATGGTTACAGTGTTACTATAATCGTACCCGAGATCTCAGCCATCTCTCAAAACAGCACTAACTCCCTTGGCGCACATCAGAAGCCTACAACAAATTATGACCGAAATACATAATACTAACAAGGCAACATCCTAGCCATTTAGTCACTGCAGCTGCATTGATCTACATACCACAGAGTAACACCGAACGAAATACTATATTTCTCCTATTTTGATCGCAGAATAAGCAGACTTATATATATATTTGCTACATGAAAGTGTAGAACATTCAGCATGAACCAAGTTGTTACCCATGCCCGCAAGCAGCTATGGGAGCACCCTCCTGCGACAATATAAATACGATTTATCCCTGCGCGCACATTTGTACAACGGACTAATTTTAAATGTCTTACAATCAAACCCAGTATAGCTCCCTAATAACCCAGTATAAGTGATATTTCTGTTTCCATTCTCGCATTATCAAATTATCAGCCATGATCCTCTAAGCATTGCCTTAAACGGGGCAAGGCTATACTACACGCCATGCAGGTTTGACCATTTGCGAAAATTGTCTTACTAATTAACTCTTCCCTATACATAACAGATTAACAACCAATTTCTGATGCAATCAATGTCAACTTACAGAATAAACTGCATTCTTGGTTAGCCTCACAAACTACAAAACAGCGGCATCTCCGGAGTGCCACACGAACACGTCTGTCGTCGACCGTGACACAAAGACGAAAGGCTTTGTCTAGAAAAATAACAGAACTTTTCCTCGTGGCGAGAGTGGGCTGCTGACGTCACATACGCTAACGCCACCTCTCAGCGAAGTTTGTCAATTATCGCGTTGAAAATAAAACAACAGCAACTGTAGACCCAGATTTGCATCTGCCTCGTTAGCATAAATCCTACGAAACATTCTGTACTTCCACTGTTTCCCCGCTTGGAGTACTTTCGCCCCGAAAGTATCAGAACTATGCAAATGTATGACTCGTCAAGAAAGTCTTTTCGCTCAAAAACATCAACGTGCCGAACCCCTATACTCTCAGTTTACAAGTAACATAGTACAGTGACATAGTGAATAAGCACTGTCAATATGTCATACTCAAATCTCTATTTTACATAAACAATTAGTTGAGCTACCCCCTTGCTCCAAAAATATATATCCTATCAGGGAAAATCTCCCTGCTGGCCTTTAATTTATTTTAAACTTAGCCCCTATCAAGCTAATTAACGTTAAATCAATCAACTTAATGTTTACATCTGAGGATATTTCTCTCCCATAGTACTCGTTATCATCTCTATGGAAGATAAAATAGAGTATAAACAACCTGAACCCACTGGAAACCAAGTATACAGCTTCTTCCCCGCTTGTTTCCCGGGCATATTATTAATCCAACCACATCAGGGGGGAAGAGAGAATTCAGTGATCGCTGATACCGGTTGCCGCCCAGGGTTGCGATGCATCCCTTTGGTGCTTCTACTGTATCACCTCGGCACTGTTACCCCTGGATCTACCTCTCCTTGACTGGTCCTTAATCTCCATGAGAAATAATAAAGATCCTTTTCATCATCATTAATGTCGTTGTTGTCATCATTGTCATTACGTCGGAATGGGACTTCATGACCGATATCTCTCCATGAACAGGTAGCACACTATCATGACAATAATTCAGCCATGAGACAGTGCATCCCCTCCCTGTGAACAGGTAGCACACTATCATGGCAATAACTCAGCCATGCAACAGCGCATCCCCTCCCTGTGAACAGGTAGCACGTTATTATTAGGCCGAGATGTTTGACTCCGTAGGGCCCGTTAACTGCTTGCTGGAACACTGCCCGCTTATGTGTCCACGCCTCTTGCATACGAAACACACCGTTTCCTTGTTACAGTCCCTACGCCAATGACCAGTCTTACCACAGTTGAAACAGCGGCGCTTCTTTTCCGGTCGAAAGGAGGCCCTACGTTCCCCATTAACCAAGTCCTCAATGCACTTTCTAAGGGACGCTACATCCTCCTTCAGAGTTTTAAGCTCACCTCGCAAATCATCAGGCTTTGCTGCGTGCACTCCTGAAGCATTAATGGCAGTTTCATTCACCATGACCGATTTAGGCTCCTGACCCTGGAAAAATTCCAGTACTTCCTCCCTCATATGAAGGAACGTTTTCCCTTTTGAAGCCAGCTCTATCCTTCTCAACTCCCGTTGAACCCAAGGCTGACTTGCACCCCAAACAAATCGTTCTTTCAAGGAGGGATCACGCAATTGTTCCAGAGCTCTTCTCTCTCCTGAAGAGGTGGCTGCTTTTTCCATCCTGGTATGCAGTCGCATCAAAGCACGGCTGTAGTCTGCTAACCTCTCTGAGTTCTTCTGTTTCCTATTGTGGAACGCCGCACTGAGTGAAGGTACCGTCTCCCGAATGCTAAACAGCGACTGGAGGACTTCTACTAACTGTTCATAATCTTTCCTAATTCCATCACCCCTGCAAAGGATCTCCTCCTTAGCCGCACCTGCTAAGTGATCTACCAACGTCTGGGCCTTGGATTCCCCTTCTAAGTCATAATGGCGCGTGTAACTCTTAAAACCATCGAGCCATTCATGTAGGGACAAATCTCCTGCCTCATGAGGTAACCCCTTAAATTTACTAAGCTTTACAGGAGGTGGTGCCCGCTGAACATTCAGCCCCTGAAGAACATTCGTCAGGGCGCCTAACATTCCAGCCATAGATTCCGCCATTGTCACAAATGCAGTAGGAAAAACGTCACAGCAGGGTGTAACTATAGCAGTATAACCTTATCTACACAACGAATAGATTGTTACATGCACTGCACTACAGCATGCACTACACTAAATAGGTTATGTTACACAACTACAAACTCCAGTCAGTTTGCCACGGTCGACGGCAGACAGTTCCTCCGTGTACCTCCGTGTACCCGCGTGTAAGTGCGTGTACCCGCGTGCACGTGCATGTACCCGCGTGTACGTGCGTGTACCCGCGTGTATCTCCGTGTACGTGCGTGTACCCACGTGTATCACCGTGTACGTGCGTGTACCCGCGTGTATCTCCGTGTACGTGCGCGTACGTGCGTGTACCCGCGTGTATCTCCGTGTACGTGCGTGTACCCCCGTGTACGTGCGTGTACCCACGTGTACCCGCGTGTATCTCCGTGTACGTGCGTGTACCCGCGTGTACGTGCGTGTACGTGCGTGTACCCGCGTGTATCTCCGTGTACGTGCGTGTACCCGCGTGTACGTGCGTGTACTCGCGTGTACGTGCGTGTACCTGCGTGTGTAACGATGATACGTAATGATGTGTAATCCTCCATTGCCTAACGTGTAACAGTAACACTTAATTTAATTGAAAAATAATTGATTCTCATTTAGGGAATTCTAAATAAAACCAACTGGATGGTATGATAGGTCTGGTAGCTTGGTGGCACTGTCACTTGATGAGGATGTATCATCTGAATTAAAGTATAATGAAAAGACTAAGTATATATCAAGTACAATACCCATTATGTGTAATGAACAATATCTATAGCAATCAACCTATATATCCACTTTGCAATTGCTACAAATAGCAATTTCTTTACAAATAGAATCTCAGGGAAAGCTATCATTTAGTACCGGACTCACCGAGGTGGTCGCTATCGCACACCAAAAATGTTATTCGGTGGTAATGGCGATTGACCAAGTCCCGGTACTTTTTTAGTGTGAATTCGGTTCGTTCTCCCAGCTCGCGACCCCCTGCAGGCAAGTCCCTGCAGGCAAGTCTGTGACCGGCTCTAGGTGTGCATAAATGAGTTGCACATCCTCCACTTGCAAAAGATGTAATTTTCTGAAAACAGTTGTTTTTAGTCAATACGGCAATTATCTCAAGGATTAAACAAGCACAATATTATAATATGTATAGTATGTCATTTGTAGCCAAGCTAATGTTGTTTATTGTGGGCCTACTGTTAACATATTTGTGAGTGGTCATCCGATAAATCCTTCCACACCGCTGTTGGTGTGTGAAGCATTAGTGTGTGTGTGGCCTGTTACCAAATGCGTTCGCATAATGATATTGATATCAACGTTGCTACACTATTAATGCAGTTC
>NW_014577112.1:596113-603254 GCF_000485595.1 Priapulus caudatus | reverse complement strand
AAATAGTGCTTTATAATCAATTGATTTTATTTTGATTGTGAGGTCCTAGGGCCCAGGACCCCCCTCCCTGGCTACGTGCTTGCTTCTAACGTAATATACGATATATATACACATAATACATAATATGAAAGCCCTAAAGAGATCCCCTAGCTATTATATTACTCCTGATACTATTAATGCACTCTAGTAAACATAGGAAAGAATAAAACCTTGTCAGTTCTTGCAGCAATGGTAGGGCTGCCTTGGTTATTTCTTCTTTTGACGCACACGATTCCACTTCAAGTCCATTGTGGTCCCTCGAACTCTCTTCAACGCTCCCCCGCAGGCATCTCTTTCCGCTACGCCGACATTTATCTATGGTCATAGAAAGTAAATCTTCAATGAATACGATGGCCATAACCATCACTAATTATTAGACTAGATCTGTAAAACAACATATGGACCCAAAAAAGTCAGTAATAGCCTTCTATTTAAATATATCACCTTAACATAATCTTTCTTAGCCCTTTTCGCTTTCGACGGGAAATGGGTCCTTCTATGTTCTTGCGCTCGTCGTTTGTGAGCAGCAAACACTGCAAACAGTGTGTATAAATATAGCACATTGTTATTGAACTATACTTTTGTAAATGGTTTTCCGTAAAATAAACCACCTGCATGGTTAGAACGAGCAAACATATTTTATGTTACTTGTTCTTCTTTTATGCAAGTGCCAAAATTTATACTGGAAATTAATATTCTGATAATAAGATGTACACGTTTGCAAACTATTGCCACAGCAAACACTGATGCACACATTTATCGTAACTTCTTGTCATCAAGTCTGCTAAAACCATTAACCTAATTATGACAAACTTTAACTTACCATCAGCGACTCTGCTAGTGCTTGTCAAATCTGATCGAGGTTCTAGCGGTGTTATAGGTTCTAGTGGGGTTCTAGGTTCTAGGGAAACATAAAATATTGTGATTAGCGCGTGCAAACTCCTGTATAATAATACAGTAGCAGCATTCACTGACGATTAAGTTATAGCCAAATTGGCGTTAACTAAAAACTGTTTCAGCAAAAATAATCTGTAACTGAACTTACCAGCCACGAACTCGGCATACGTAGCTGTACGTGTTCTTTCTATGAAATAGAGGAAATGCAGCCTATTTAGAATGTGAAACGCTACAAACCCGACAGGTACGCAGACCTACCCTTTATACCCAACCAATTTCAATTAGCATGTTTGTTTCTGTCTACACACCAAATAATAACTTTGTTAAGAAAAGCCCCTGTTTTAATTATCAGAGAAGGGTAGTTTGTTTTGATAGGCCCAAATATCTATGTTTTATCGAACAGGACAGTAATTTTACACACAAGTTTTTACGTTTGCATTGAAAGTCGCATTAACAGCTTATTCACAAGGGGACCACACATCGTACGAAATCAGCTACTGCGAGTGATTTCGTTACGAAATCATGCTACCCTTGGCGCACTGGCGCGGCAAGTGTCGCATGACTTGATTTCGTTACAAAATCATTGATTTCGTAACGAAATCAAGCTACTGCAAGTGAATGAGTTTGTAACGAAATCTATAGGGCGCCAAGTGTAGCATGGGGGTACGTGCGTGTACCCGCGTGTACGTGCGTGTAGGTCCATGTACCCGCGTGTACGTGCGTGCACGTGCATGTATCTCCGTGTACCCGCGTGTACGTGCGTGTACCCGCGTGCACGTGCGTGTACCTGCGTGTACGTGAGCATGCAGCGTTGGCACGCGCAAGCGTCATCTCTAACGTGGTAACTGCCGTCCGATGTTCCTTCTTAAGGAGGCTGGGCTGATTGTCAAGGTAGATCGGTTGGTCCGGTACCGGTGAGTCGGTCGGTAGCTGATGCCCGCATTTGTCCTGGCAGTGGATGGGGCGTCCTCGTCCAACTCCCCACGGTCAGTCGGGTAGTTGTTGTACGGACGCCTACAGCGAATGTCGCATCTTCCATTTCTGCCATTGTGATGAAGGGTTATCGTGGGCGAAAATCAGTACAAGTCACACAGGGTAGACTATAGGTTCTCTAAAATGCACATACACTCTAAA
This sequence comes from Priapulus caudatus, assembly GCF_000485595.1. Lineage (NCBI taxonomy): Eukaryota > Metazoa > Priapulida > Priapulimorpha > Priapulimorphida > Priapulidae > Priapulus > Priapulus caudatus. Next base: position 601,184 of record NW_014577112.1, on the reverse strand, counting down.
CAACAGAGGGATGAATACACGAGAGCCCCGTCTCTTCCGCGCGGGCTCTTTTATACCCCTCTTTGTAAAACGAGCTGTGAATTCCTTACCTAATATGCTGCTACCAATCACTGCTGGCTGCAAGGACGGTAGAAGGTTGGGATTAGTGGCGATGGTCAGTTTTCTAGAGGGAGATTGGGTGGACGACCAATAGTGAGGAACGAGTGGGACTGCGTTTACGCCCCCCTCTTGGCCACGTGGGTGCCCAACGTAGGTGGTATAGGTATGTCGTAGGAGGTCCGATAGGTTTACAAACAGGCCGGTCATCAGCCTCCTGGAAATATCTTTATTCCGGCCACGGTGCATGTGTTCAGATGTGTTGAACCCAAGTTGTGCTTAACGTGTGTTTGTTCTTTGCCGACTGTTGCTAAAACGGACGTAGTGATACGGCCTTGGTGTATATTTAACTGCTATTTGTTATAACTTGACATGTCCTACATGGGCAGTGATGCCGCCAACATGTGTATGTCATTTGTAGCCAAGCTAATGTTGTTTATTGTGGGCCTACTGTTAACATATTTGTGAGTGGTCATCCGATAAATCCTTCCACACTGCTGTTGGTGTGTGTAGCATTAGTGTGTGTGTGGCCTGTTACCAAATGCGTTCGCATAATGATATCAACGTTGCTACATTTCCCCCTACGCCGAGGAAAGACAATGACCCATTGTCACTGCAGCTCCGACTGCTCTACTGAAATAGGGTGTAAAATTTCCGGGTGGAGAGCAACGGTAATGTCATTTGCTGTCGTGATTGAAGATCCTATTACTTTAGGCAAGTTTGATGTGACTTTAGATTAACGAAGGGGTGGCATAGGTAGTTGGAAGATGTAGCCGTTAGCAGTGATTGGCGAAAGGCAGGAAATGCACTAGGATAAAAATGAGCAAAGCAAAGAAGCATACTTATAAAGTGCAGTAATAAGAATAGCATGTAAAGCAGAAATGTAGGAAAACTTAGCGCGAAATGTAGCGGCAACACAAAATTGAAGCACGTGAGCAGGTGAAAGCAAAATTCATGGTAACAACAATAACATTTCAAACGTATCCGCAGTAAATCAAAACTGTTATGAACAATTTCGAATTAAAACACGTGGAAATACGGCAGTGGAAACGCAATACTATAATAAAATAAGCAAGCAATATGAAATACATAACATAGGCAATAAATGGGTAATCGATAAGCAGTAAATGGGCAATGATATAGGAAATACTAGGGAATGAAAGGTAACCATTAGGCTGATACGTGTTTATGGAAAGGAGCTTAGGGAAAGAGTAGGCTCCGAGGTGGGCCAGGAGAGTGGGACGTGCCGAAAGGGAAAGTAGCGAAAAGGCATTTGTAATGAACAGAGTGATGGAAGGAAAAGGAAGAGGGCAGAAGAATAAATCATTTTAGGCGATTGAGGCCGATGGCGTTGATGGCGAGCCGACGGGTCGGGGATGAGTGAGGTCGTGCTGTCGTCCTGGTGTCCTGGTGTCTTGGTGTCTTGTTGCTCCTCGAGAGTGAAGTGTGGCGCTCTCCGAGCGCTGGATAGTTCGCACCACAGGCTGTAGTTCTCGGCTAATGTTCTGCTGAACTCTACCCTCAGGTCGTTCATGCGAGATTGTGAATGCTGCAATTGAATCTGAAGGTTCTGCTTCTCATGGAGGACCTGGCTGAAGTCGATCCGGGCGTAGTCCAGGTTTGCCTGCAGCGAGTGTGCGCGCCTGGCTAGGTCGGTGAGCATGCTGGTGGACGCGTGTCTCTCGCGGTCAGCCTTCCTCCCGGCCTCTGCGCATGCAGCGTTGGCACGCGCAAGCGTCATCTCCAACGTGGTAACTGCCGCCCGATGTTCCTTCTTAAGGAGGCTGAGCTGATCGTCAAGGTAGATCGGTTGGTCCGGTACGGGTGAGTCGGTCGGTAGATGATGCCCGCATTTGTCCTGGCAGTGGATGGGGCGTCCTCGTCCAACTCCCCACGGTCAGTCGGGTAGTTGTTGTACGGACGCCNATAACTATATCTCCCAACACCCTTAAGCATGCAAATACGTCTGTAACTCTACGGTTTCCTGCGGGGTCGTAGGCAAGGAAGGAGGGGATGGTGGGGTGGGTGGTTCAGGCTGGCTAGACTCAACTAGATCCGGCGGCGGTGTCGGCCCTACAACGGCGTCCCGCGTAAGGGTAGGCGAGGCCGCAGGTCGTGTTGAGAAAAGTACGGGAGCGGGTGCGAAACGACGTCGATAACAACACCCTGGCTTAGTTTTCTTACAATAGAACCAGATAATCCCCACGCAACCAATGGCGAGCAATGCATAAATGGCAAACTGCTGCCACTGCACCCCCGAAAAACCAATGGATGCACCCAACAATGGGAGAGTTTCCCCGGCACTCATCTTTATCTACTCTGCATTAATATTACGTTAGTAACGTACTAACGTTACTATTACGTTTATTTACGTTATAATACGTTATTATTTACCTCTAGCAATTTCTGTCTTGCTTCTCGCTGTGTGTGGGTATCTTGCGCAGCCTGTGCTGTTCGGCTGACACTTCTCGCTTGCTTGCCTCTTCTTCCTCGTCCTCTTCCCCTTCCCATTCTTCTGCCCCGTGTCGTTCTGTTCCGCTTCGGAGATGGTTGGGCCTTCTGTTTCATTCGAGGACTAACATAACGATTGCTATTCTCCGAGAAAGAGTAATTCACATCTCATTTCATTCTATTACTTAGTGTAACTCAAAAGCCGATGAAACGCTCTGTGTACCCGCCCATCATCAGACTCGAGAACAAATTGATGTTTCGGATTATTTTTTCGTAGCTCGATTATTTTCCCAAGAACGTTTTTTCCTGTCGAGGAATCCCTCACATGGTAAAGTAACGTTTTTGATTCCATCGCACAGCCTTACAGCGTATTCATCAACATTAGACACCAATCTCTGCTTTAAAAAGTTTAAATCCTAACGTAGATATAACAATTAGGGCATCGTTTTTTAATACTCTGTTTCCCATGTCCATGCACCTAAAAATTTGGGTCAGTAGGTCGGGCGTGATTAATATATGACAGCTAGTATAACAATTATATACATAGAATTACATGGAAAATATCTCCATCCATTCTTTATAGACATCATATATATGCAAAGTACAAACTTGAACATCAAGCAATTCTAAAATGCAAATTGACATGCCATAATAATTTTTGCTTGCTTTATTTTGAAGATTCTGGAAAGATGTACAGAGTGGTGTAATCTAATTTAGTTACTTTAGTTACTTATGCCCCCGCCCCGGGGGCAAATGGATGCAGTTTCGTGCCAGTTGTGATATCATTTCGGTTACCAGTGTTTGCGATATAAATGACTAACAAGACCTGCAGCCAATCTATACGGAGTATTGCAACATACAACAACAAAATTATCGTCTCTTAAAGTGAACTGATGGTGGCAATATCGTCGCCATGATAAAGTTCCTGGATCCTTCTGTTCAAAGCAGCCAATCGCATTACGCACTTTGTTTTTGCTTGTGGATGAGGCCATTCTCCGAAAAATGTTTCCTGGCTGTGGCTGGTTCCTGCCTTCTCGGTCTCGGTCTGGTCAGTGGCTTTCTCCTTGGTCTTGCGGGTGGATGAGCCATGGGTTCACATACCCCCCCCCCCCATGGCTCAAATCCTCTATCTTACCAGTCACGGTGTCGACAGACAGCTCATCTTGTTCCACGTTCATCTTCCTCCTTTTGTGGCGTGCGGGTTACTCCCTTTTGCCAGTGGTTTTCTGTTTGTGGCCAGTGGTCAGTGAACATTCTGAATTAAAAATAATGCTTTCCAGTAGTTTACGTGGTATTGTATTTTAAGACATGTATAAGACTGAGGCCATTCTCCGAAAAATGTTTATCAGAAGTTGATCATAAGAATCCTGGCTGTGGCTGGTTCCTGCCTTCTCGGTCTCGGTCTGGTCAGTGGCTTTCTCCTTGGTCTTGCTGGTGGATGAGCATCCTCATTTCATCACATCTATGCAACACTGACGGAAGTGTGCTGTCCATCTCAGGCACACTTGGGTTTTCGCTCTGCTTTGACAAGGGCAATCAATTAATGTCTGTTAGACATCAAACAGGTGAAAAGCACAACAAGCAATTCAACATGGTACAAGCTTATGCTACAATATACCGGATTCCATCACAACATTTGAACTACGCAGAAGTGATCAAATCTATAGATACTGGTTTCTTTTATACAACGATTTTTTTCAAGAAATTTGTCGCCGTAGCAGTAGTAGACCATTTAAAAAGTTAGACCGTTATTTAAAAAGTAGACCGTTTAAAGCAGTCGTAGACCATTTCAACATCGTCAACATCATAATTAGATGTATCAGCCTTGTCAGCCTATGTGATGATGATACATACTAAACAAATCGTACAACAGACGGACATTGCTGTTGTGCGACAGGGAGGAGATACTGCCTGAAAAGTAATTCTATTACCAACATATTTTATAGTTTTTTTTATGCAAGAAGGATGTGCTATTTGCAGGCACACTTGGGTTTTCGCTTTGATTCGACAATGGCAATCAACGAGTTTCTGTAAGGCATCAAACAGGTGAAAAACAAACCAAGCACTTTATCATGGTACAAGCTTATGCGACAATAGATTTGATTCCTGGACACAATTATAAAATATACGAAGAAGGCCACCCAAGGCAAAGCAGAGCTGGCATGACAGCTGCTTTAACAGACCTGCCAACCGGTGCTTCATGAAAATAGTAAGGATTTTCTTTTCTTGCAGCAGGCGGCCATTTTGTTTGTGTGTTATGCGCGCAATAAATGATGGGACTAACTCTAGATCATGCGAGAACAACGACGTTGACCAAGCCAACCTGTGATTCATAAAAACAGTAAGGCATCACTTAGTTTATAGGAATTAATGAATTTATTAATGACGAAATAAAATCTGAAATAACTTATATAACAAAAATTGAAAACAAATTCACGAATTTCAATGACAACCAAAAAACTGAGTGATTGCACTGTTTTCAATGATAAGGCAGGAACGAGGCAGATGAGTCTTAAGTAAATTA
>NW_014577112.1:588985-593884 GCF_000485595.1 Priapulus caudatus | reverse complement strand
TTGGTGCTTTTAGAACAATTTGAACAATTGGTTTCGTATTTTTTACTATGCCGCTGGGCTAACTCGACTAATTCATGTAACGCGTATAAAATAGACGTTTACATCATCTACCACCTTGAAACTTTCAGCCTAGCAAGAGATCATGATGTCCTGTATGTCGAAGTTTTCGGAAAGCCACTCGACCCGAAATATTTTGATTGACGGTGGAAAAATACCCTCGTAAATTTACCATTTTGAGGTAATTTTCCAGTAATTCCTCAACCATTTAAAAAGTTCTTGGTCTATTGACTTACTGAAACTTCTCAACCTGTGCATAGATGGCACCTCTGTGATCAGCATAGCACGCTATATCTGGTCAGGGTGTACGGTTGAGAAAACTGAGACGTGCATGATCAAATCAGACTGAAAGGCTAAATATTTTGCAATTTTAGGCAATTTGCGAAATTCTTGAGCAATATTATCTAGAAACCTATAAAGAAGTTTATAAATTCGCTACGGTATATAAGTCTTAAATGACTAACTTGATGTGCTATACAAATATCGATAACAATCACACATATAAATGCACAAATAACCCAGGAATTTGCTGTATAAAATAATGTATATATTTAACAAACATATAGAATAGTTCCGGATAGTCAGTGACAATCAGTAGCGGTGATCTTACGAGTGTATAGTGGTGGTTGGCTTGTGCAGGTACGTGTTGGGTCGTAATCTCGCGGTGGCTCCTATTGGCAGATAATAGTAGAGGGTGGAGGCTGGCCTGTGCTGAATCATTCGAGCAGTGTAGTCGGTCGGTACGGTGCTAACGGTGACGTAGGATTCTCCAAGTAGGATCATCAGTTAGCATCTCCAAATAGGTTCATCAAATAGAATCTCCAGACGGCAGAGGTGTCCTAGGTGAACTGACTCATCGTGAGCCAGCCGCCGTGGCCAGAGCTAGTCGGCTGTTTGTCCTGCTCTCATTCCGACTGTCTCTGCTCTGAGTGTGCCTCTCTCCTCAAGAGTGTGTATTTATTCCAAAACTGCGTGCCGTGACTTGTCTCGCGCAACTTGTGAGGTCGCGCGTTTTGGGCTTGAGGGCGAGAGGGTAAGGGGGCGAGAAGGTGATAGCTTTCATTTTTATGTGTTAGTTATAGCTTTTGCTTATACTCTAATTGTTCAGTTTACCGAAGGTTGCATAAAAACACAGAAAACCTGCGTTATTTTTAGGTGCATGAACTGTAGTAAAATTTGTTAGATTTGTTACCTAGATATTTAATAGCCTACTAGATAATCCGTTACCATACTTCCATCAATTAACCCGTGGGTGTAAGACTTGGCTTCGACTGTTTCATAGATCTATTCTATCTGTATAATGATACTCTATGCAGCAGCCCCTTCCAAATCATACGTCGGCCTTCTTTGACTCGTCACTCATATCTTGTGCGCCTCATGATTTTTAGCATCTTACTATAATTCTTGGGATATATATCTTGAATCACTCCGTCGAGCGTGCATTTTCTTACGTGGGGTATCTGCAGGGGGTGGTGTGTTGCCTAATAGGTCGGCTTTCTATAGTATAAACGAAGCAAGGGGAATGTCACAAGTTCTGCAAAAGGCATAATTCATCTGACCATTATCAAATTTTTTGCTGTACCATTGTAACGTATTTAAACTTTTTTTTCATCAGTTATTTTGATATATATAATGTTCCATGTAACTTAGGTATACAACATACGTTACTGTAACTGCAAAAAATGTATCTGATATAATTAGATGCTGATCGAACGTAGGACTAAAGATGATGATGTCATCGATGTACGGAATAGCACACCTGTGATGTAGTCCGTCCAAGACGGTGTCCAACAATCGCTGATAGACACTGGGTGCGTTGGACAAGCCAAAGGAAAGAACGTTGTAGTGAGATGCGCCTCTGTACGTGATGAAACACGTCTTAGCCTTGTCCTCCTCTGCCATGGCTATTTGAAAGTAACCTGACTTCAAGTCAAGGGTTGAGTAGAAGCGTGCCTTTCCCAATGAGCCAAGGATATCTTGAATACAGGGTAGAGGATACGTGTCTTTCCTTGTTACTTTGATGAGTTTCCTGTAGTCGATAACCATCCGTCCTTCAGGTTCATCTTTCTTAGGCACAATGAAGGCTGGGTTTGCCCACGGGCTGTTGCTGGGTTCGATTATGTTCGCCTCCAACAGCTGGTTGACATGATGATCGATCATCGGCCGGTAATTGATTGGTGTTCTGTATGGCTTCTGTCGGATAGGTGGATGTCCTTCCGTATCGATCGTCATTTCCACTAGGTTGGTACGCCCAAGATCGAGATTACTTTCAGCAAATAGATCGCTGTTACTTCGTAGTAGATCTTCTATGGTTGCACGTTGATGCATTGGTACATGGTCGAGGCTGACCTTGATCGGAATAGATGATGATGCGTTCCCTCTCTGCTTATCGCTGGCTCCCTGCTGCACGAGTGTTTGTTGAGACGCTTGCCCTATCCTGATTGATGCGATCTGCTTCTTACTAACTTGCTGAACCACGGCAATGACACTGTTAGTGTCGAACGCATACAGCGTGTCCGTTGTGTTGACTATCGGGAATTTAATACAATGCTCCTTGCTTACAATGTCCAAGGTCTCCACAGGGAATATTCCTGGCTGGTCCCTTAGTGCAGGTAGCACCTCTGTTCCTGTAATGAGTACTGTTGTGTCGGCTGGTACGGCTTTCCCCAACTTGCCTTCACAGATAACGACCGTGCGTGGCGGAATCTGTATCTTCTTCTTGAGCAAGACAAGTTGAATGCGTTTGTCCTCTCCTCGTTCGATAGACGTTGGCTTTAATGTGACCACTGATCTTCCCACCGATAGGATACCTCGTCGACAGTCGATCTTCATGCCTACTGCCTGCATGAAATCGTAGCCCATTATGGCTGCCTTCCGCAGGTGCGAGACTATCTGAAACCGGAACCTCGTATTGTAGCGTCCAATGGTAAGTGGAATCGTTGCTTCACCTACCGTTGTCAGTAGAATGCCCCGTAACTGATGTGAGTGTCTGTTTGTTTGTTGTTGACAACTCACTCCTTTGTCGCACCTGTGACGGTAATCTTTTACAAAGCTGCTCGCTTATGAGCGTAGTCTGCGCTCCCGATGCTATGGGATCCTCGTCGTATGTTTTCCTTCTCGGGCGGAGCAGGTTGTCTAGAGCCAATGTTGGCTCTCGGCCGTACATGAGATAGAACGGTGTGTACTTCGTCTTCTCATGCATACTCATTCTATATGCCGCGAGTAGCGGTTGGATCTTCAGGTCCCAATCCGTCTGCGATTTGTTGACGTAGGTCGAAAGCATTGAGTTAAGGACTCGATGCCATCGTTCGTTTGCGCCATTGCTTGCCGGGTGGTAGGGAGCAACTTTAATGGCGTTGATTCCTAGAAGCTTGGTCAACCTGGTAAGGAGTTTGCTGTCATATTCCGGTCCGTTGTCGGATAGCAAGATTCGTGGTGCCCCATGTCGCGGAAAGATTTCTGTTGCCAAGAGATTGGCTACTGTTTCTGCTGTCTTGTCCTTGACCGAAGACGCTTCAGGCCATGAGGTGTAGAGACAGTGAAAGTGTATTAGGTAGTGATTACCTCGCGGTGTGAGTGGAAACTGACAAGTATCCACAGCTACCACGTCCATAGGCCCTCGAGGCAGTGGTGTTTCTCCCATTGGTGAGCGTACGTGCTGTAGCTTCCTGGAATTGCATGGAATGCATGCCCTGATGTGGTTATGGACATCCGCATACATTCCTGGCCAAAAGTATCTCGTTTTAATTTTGTCGTAGGATTTGTCGAAACCCAGATGGCCACTGTAGATGTCATCATGCAATGCTGTCATGATTTGCTGCCTGAAGACGTGTGGTATCACTAGTTGAATACTAGCTGCTTGATGTCCTGTTGGTGGTGTAACATGATGTAATAGTCCCGCTTCATCAAGCATGTAGTCTGATAAGATTTGCAACTCCTTATTGGTGGTGTTTGGCTCTGTTAATGCTCGCAAAACATTCTGTAGTTGAGGGTCTCCTCGCTGCTCTTTCTTGACTTCTGGTAAGTTTAAAATTGGCTGACGAGGTGGCAACACTTCCTCCTGTTGCGGTTCCTCCTGCTGCGGTTCCTCCTGAGTTTCGCCTGCTTCCTCGTGCTCACTCATCTCCAGTGTATTAGGTTGTTGTACCTGGGTGTCCTCAGGTGTGCTTGCATCTGCACTCGGTTCGTCCTTATTATGTTGAATTTCAACATCTGACTAGGACTCGTTGTCCGCTTTAATTCGTGATAAGGCATCCGCATTTCTGTGAGCTAGGCCACATCGATACTCGACGGTTGCATTATGTTCTGAGACGACCAACGCCCAACGCTGGAGTCGAGCGTTCTTGAGGTTGGGGCTTGTTAGTAGGTATTGTAGTGGCTTATGGTCACTTACAATCACGAATTGCGCACCTGCTAAATAGTGACGTAGCTTCGTTAATGCATAGATAATTGCATACGCCGCTCTCTCGATAACTGGCCAACGCATCTGCCCTTCATTGAGTTGATGACTAATGTAGGAAATGACGACTTCATTCCCTTCGTCATCTGTCTGTGTGAGGGCAGCTCCCACTGCGTATGATGAGGCGTCCGTGAATAGACGGTAGGTCTTGGTAGGATCCGGGTATGCTAGGATTGGAGCTTCAACTAGCTTCTGCTTCAACGTTCGAAATGCGTGTTCCGCGTCATCATTCCATTCAAACTTCGCATACTTGTGCGTTAACGCTGTTAACGGCTTGGCGATGGTTGCGAAAGACTTTATATGCGCCCTGTAGTAGCTTGCCATGCCCAAGAATGAGCGTACTTCCTTGACTGTTGTAGGTGCTTTCAGTTGCTTGACTACCT
>NW_014577112.1:558260-588960 GCF_000485595.1 Priapulus caudatus | reverse complement strand
GAGGACGAGAGGACGAGATTGGAGGAGAGAGAGAGATGAGAGATGAGAGGAAGTAGTGCACTGGCGTAGGATGACGCAGATGCAGAGGATGTCGAGATGAGGAGACGATGAGAAGAGAGGGAGAGAGAGCGAGTGTGTGGCTGTGAGATGGAGAAGTAGAGAGAAGAGAGAGAGAGAGAGAGAGAGGTAGAGAGAGAGAGAGAGAGGATGAACCAGGAGAGAGAGAGAGAGGACCTGAGGAGGAGGATGATAGATGAGAGAGAGAGAGAGAGAGAGAGAGAGAAGAGAGAGAGAGAGAGGAGGAGAAGACGGAGAGAGAACGAGAGAGAGAGAGGTTAGAGAGAGAGGAGATTGAGAGAGAGAGAGAGAGAGATCGAGACCAACGATAGGTACCTCGTCGAGCGATGAACTCTGGGCTATGCGCTCGATGAAGATGCCGAGAGAGAGGAGAGTAGAGAGAGACGAGAGATGAGAGAGCAGGGATGAGACGAGAGAGCAGAGAGGAGAACGGACGAGAGAGGAGAGAGAGGGACTTTGAGGAGAGAGAGACGGAGAGAGTCCCAGATTTAATTATGTTTATTAAACATGCATCCGGAGCGGTGCTGAAGCGAAACCGTCTAGAAAGTTAACTAGAGAGAACGAAACCGTCTAGAAAGTTAACTAGAGAGAACGAAACCGTCTAGAAAGTTAACTAGAGAGAACGAAAACCGATCTTAGAAAGTTAACTAGAGAGAACGAAACCGTCTAGAAAGTTAACTAGAGAGAACGAAACGGTCTCGACACGAGCGCAGAAATAATCAGCAAACAGGCCGTTACACAGACGCATACGTTACACAGACGCATACGTTACACCGACACATACGTTACACAGACACATACGTTACACAGACACATATGTTACACAGACGCATACGTTACACAGACACATACGTTACACAAACACATACGTTACACAGAAACATATGTACACAGACACATATGTTACACAGACGCATACGTTACACAGACACATACGTTACACAGACACATACGTTACACAGACACATACGTTACACAGACACATACGTTACACAGACACATACGTTACACAGACACATATGTTACACAGACACATACGTTACACAGACACATACGTTACACAGACACATACGTTCAACGACACACGAGCGCGCACGCACGCACATGTACACACACACACACACACACGCGCACACGCCCACACGCGCACACACACAGACAGACCGACAGACAAACAGACGCACACACGCACGCACGCACGCACACAAAAAAACACAGACAGACAGACAGAAGCGCTACTCGCAACGCGCACGCACGCACGCATCACTACGACACACCACAACACAACACACACACCACACACACACAACACACACCACACACACACACACACACACACACACGTACACGGCTACCCCTGCACCCTGTACGCTTCCGCGCACGCATTATTCCGCCACCCGTGCGCGTAGCTTCTCGCTCTCGAATATAGGGCACGAAATTAATTGCGAATCCCAAACGGGATAAAAACGGACACGTCATCTAGTGAAACTGTCGCTGTACAGTCATCACATCGCTTCACACATAAAAACATTAGTAGCTTACGCCCGTTGTGTGCAAGGAAGCAGTAGCAGCAGGCAGATCAGTAGCAGCAGCAGCAGTCGAGTCAGCGAGTAGCCAGCATGTAGTTGAGCAGTTAGCAAGCAGTAAGCAGCCAGCAGCAGTCAGTACAGTAGCAGCAGTAATAGGCAGTAGCAGCACCAGCAGCATCAGCAGCCCGCGCTCAGTTGCAGCTAGCAGAGCCCAGCCAGAGAGTAGGCAGTAGCAACAGCAGCACCACCACCACCACCATCAGCATCAGCAGCAGCAGCAGCCAGCCAGCACCAGCACGTACACCACCGAGCAGCAGCAACAGCAAGCAGCAGCAGCAGCAGCAGCAGCAGCAGTTGCAGCAGCAGCCAGCAGCAAGAAGTAGCAGTAAGCAAAGCCAGCACCACCACACACCGACCGATCTCAGCAGCAGCAGGCAGTCAGCAGCAGCACCACCACTACCACCACAGCAGCAGCAACAGCAGCCAGCAGAGGCATTCCAGCAGCAGCAAACAGCATAGCGAGCTGCCAAGCACACTACCACACACCACCCAGCAGCAGACGCACACACGCAGCGCACGCGCACGCGACGCATCGCACTCACGCACGCACGCGATGCACACACACACGTACGTCACGCACGCACGCACGCACACACTTCACCACACGCACGCACGCACACTCGATGCACGCGCGACGCACGCCACGCACGCACACACAACACCATGCAATCCACTAGACGGATCCCACCGGATGTAAAACTGACGGCGCCAAAATCGCGGCGACGACGACGTCCGGACGACGACGATGGGACGGCGACGGCGACGACGGATCTGATAGACGCGCCGCGGCGCCGGTGCTCTCGATGCCACGGGCGCAATCACGTCATCGTCCGGGTCTCGCGTACACACGCCCTTCCCACCTCCGTGAATCAGCTTCGCCTGCCGTGCTCTTTCTGCAGCTTCTCAGGTTGGCAGCGAAGCCATATGCAATGTGCTTGCGTGGTTGCGGGCTCTTTTTACTTACGGTTGCAGGTGTGTGTGGTGTGTGGTGTGTGTGTATGTGTGGTATGTGTGTGTGCGTTCTAGGTGCTTGCGTGCGTGTGTGTGTGGTGCGTGTGTTATGTATTGTTTATTGTATCTAGTCTGTGCTGGAGAGAAACACCCTATCCATGATTTTCATCCATTATCACACTCATCTAAGCTAATCGTATCCTTTCATTTCATCCATTCATTGCATTCATCTATTCATCCATCTGCCATCCATCCATCCATCCGATCCATCCATCCATTCGTCCGTCATCAGTCGTATGGTGAATACAATGCAGTGCTACAATGTAACGGCGGTAACGACGAGTAGAAAGCCACCGACCCGTCCGTACGTACGCGACTCGAGGGCGCTAGGCGGCCTGCCGACGCTGTGCTTGGCAACGAACGAAAGACGCGCTCGCGGCGGGGCGGGAGGGGGGGCGAAGCCTGGATCGGACGACACGATTGACAGACGTGCTTGTTCGTGCCTTGTGCGTGCCGCGTGCGTGCGTGCGTGGCGTGCGTGCGCAGTACGGCTCGCCGCCGCTGTCGATAGCGTGGGCGTGCATTGCTGGCGTGTGTGTTGCATTTTGCTCGCTCTGTGCATGAAATTTAACTCGGGACTTTGCGCTCAGCACGGTGATTCAGCACAAACCGACCGTATCGCGACGGCATTTTGCCCGACGTTTGCAAGAATTAATGACGTTCGAGTTTAGCGTTGGCAGGCGACACGCGAAACCGCTCACTGTTACATCTAATCGCCATTTATTCAGATGAGGCAGTAGCCCAACTAGAAACTAAGCGAGGAAATGTATCGATTTTCTATGACTCGTATTTTTGACAAGTATAGTATTCTAATATGACCAGTTCGTTTCCGAGCTCTGCGCGACTTCACGAGCTCTGGGCGACCACTCACCACATGCTAACGAAACCCCTCACGGAGAACTGCGAACGTTCACGCCATTAACATTTCACGCTAGCCTAATTTCGTATGTTTCGCCCGGGCCCAGTTAGCCTTAAGCCGGCCTTAACAGCGTTCAACGCGGAAACGACGAGTATATCTCCGTTCAGACCTGCAAACGCACGGCCGTCCGAACACGAGTATAACTCGTGGCAAAAAACTAAAAATATATAAAATAAAAATGGGAACGTTTGGCTATGTTTCTCTATATGATGGCATGGGCTGTACGCTTAACAAATTCATACAGCTCACTGTACAAACACCCAGTAGTTAGATTGACATAGTTCTATACAATACTTACTGTTTTTTGGACGTTATTGGGAGTTTGGGGACTAAGCAGGGCTCGACTTTAAGCGGTGGCCCGGGGTGCCAATGGCACCTGAAACGGCGTCGGGCACCTGAAAACTGTCGGGTTGGTGGCCCGCCTGGCCACAAATAAAAATAGCGCCGTGGCCTACGCGACGCGTATCCGGACGAAGAGCCGCTTAGGCTGACGCGTCCAGACATCCATTCTCCACCGAGAGATTCTTTTGCGACACTGACACGCATGATTACGCAATGCTGATACGCTCTGCCTGATTGCAATGTGGTGTGTACGTGTGCGTTGTGTCCATATGCGTTGTGCCGCGTGCGCGTGTGGCGTGTGTACGCGCGCGGGCGTAGTGTGTGTGTGGTGTCACGTAGTCGTGTCGTGTGATGCACTGTGCGCGTGCGCGACGCGTGTGTGAATTGTACGTGTGGTTTCTGGAAGCAGAGTTCTGAGAATGTCAATCGCAACAAGAAAACAGAATGCTTTACTTGGCCTAAATCAACAGTTAAGTGCCACCTGCAATCCATTTCGCTTACCCATCAGCTGTAGGTGTTCGCTTGCACGCAATTCATTCTCCACCGAGTTCAAGAACAAGTGAGTACATACCAGAGTGTATGTATAGAGAGCGGGGTGTAGCGGATGATTTACCGTGTAGCCGACAGGAAGGGTGTAGGTGGGAGAGGGTGTTTGGGATGATACACTGTAGAGACAGAGAGGGTGTAGGAGGCGAGGAGTGTAGGATTGAGTTTACACTGTAGAGACAGGGAGGAGGAGGGTGTAGGGAGGGAGGGGATGTAGGGATGATACACTGTAGAGACAGAGAGGCGGTGTAGGAGGGGAGGGGTGTAGGGGATGATACACTCGTAGAGACAGGCGAGGTGTAGGGGAGGGGGTGTAGGGGCATGATGAAAACTGTAGAGACGACGGTGTGATGGGGTGTAGGGGGTGAGGGGATTGTGTAGAGGGATGATACACTGTAGAGACGAGGGTGGGTGTTAGGGGGAGGGGCGTAGGGATGCAGACACTGTAGCAAGACAGGGAGGGGTGTAGGGATTGATACAACTGTAGAGAACAGGGACGGGTTGTAAGGATGATACACTGTAGAGACAGGATATGGTGTTAGGGGTAGGCGTCCGAATGGTGTTAAGGTGGGATGGTAAGCGGGATGTTAGCGATGACTCACCTGCTAGATACAGAGAGGGTGTATGGGGGAGGGGTGTAGGGATGATACTGTAGAGGACACGAGAGGGTTAGGGGGGAAGTGGGGTGTAGGGATGATACACTGTAGAGACAGGGAGGGTGGGTAGTAGGTTGGGAGGTGTAGTGGATGATAGCACGTTAGTGCAGACAGAGGAGGGTGTAGAGGGAGGGTGTAGGATGATTACCACTGTAGAGACAGAGAGGGTGTAGGGGTGGGAGGGGGTGTAGGGATGATACACTTGTAGAGACAGAGAGGGTGTAGGGAGGAGGGGTGTAGGGATATCGATAACACTGTAGGCGACAGGGAGGGAGTGTAGGGATCGCATACACTTTGTATCAGAGACAGAGAGGGTGTAGCACTGTCGGGGGAAGGGTGTAGGGATGCACTACACTGTGTAGAAACAGAGAGGGTGTAGAGGGAAGGGGGTAGGGGATGATTACACTGTAGGACAGGGAGGGCGTGTAGGGGGGTGGGTGTAGGGCATGAAAACACATGTAGAGACAGAGAGGGCGTAGGGGGAAGGTGTGTAGGGATGATACACTGGAAGAGACAGGGGAGGGTGTAGGGGGAGGGGTGTGAGGAATGTGCAAAATAGACCAGCAGCTGAGCCAGACTCTGATGGATCTGTGACCCCATGTCAGGAACCGAAAAAAATAAAAAAAGAAAGAAAATATTGATTCTTGATTTCGATCAGAAGGTTCAGATGACGAGTCACACCTGACATGGAATGATTGAAGGACAGGTTTTGATTGAATCTTAATTGACATGAGTATCTGCCCCTACTTAATAAAGACTACTGGCCAGAGGATTCTGTAAGCTTTTTTAATATTTGGAAAACGTATTTAACCGTCAGGGGTTTGTTCTTTCTTTGTTGGTTGTCGTAAATCAGTTGATGTTTATTTGCATTAATTTGCCAAACTATTAAACCCACATAGTTTAGGCAATACAAATAAAGTTATTAATAAATGTAGGCAACCGGGCCACCTGAAAAATCATTGGCCACCTGAATCTTCATACTTCAAGCTGGGCCGGCCGCCACCTGGAAAAAAAGTGTTGAAGGCGAAGCCCTGCTAAGGTAATTGTTTCTCTCGTTCACCTCGCCAAAGGGGGGTTGAACACTAGGTTGGTGTGTAAGTTGTTTTTGATGTCTGAGAGTTTGTGGTTTGATTTGCATGTTGATCACGGGGCAGCTGGGTGGGTATATAGATTCGGAGTGTTGTTATTGATGCCTGAGCAGTAGAGTTTATATCATATGGTTAGTACTAGCCAGCTCAATTATAGTAAATAATTGATATAGCCTTATGAATTAAACCTGCCCCAAAACATTTTGTGTAATCAGGTGACTAAAGCGAAAAAACGCGAAAGTCTCAGCACAGGGCGGTAGTTTGCATTTGTTTACATGCAGCGTTGAACGTGTTTATACCTGGTATATAAGGTTGGGCAGCGATACTATAGGCGAGTTTCGTCGCTTCGGATAGCGTAAACGCCATTCTGCGACTGCCAGTGTCGGTCGGCTGCCTCGTCGCTCGTCAGTACTAGTCGCGTCGATGCCGACCGCAGTAGCAGTGAGTTGCAATAGTCGCGTCCATCTCAATCGCAACTCCGACCTAAGGCCGGCTTACCGGTTGATCAGCACTCATTGATCAGCCTCAGTTAGTCGCAATGCCGTCGAGTTCGCCGTCGCATTTAAATGGTAATCCCGAGCCATTTACCGCATTTAGAAGGCGACAAGGGACCGCCTTTAAAGTCAGGTTCATAGCCGATAGGTAACTGTGAAACAACCGTGCTGCGCCTGCAGATATGGCGATCTGCTTACTCGGCCAAGTAGTTTCAAACCGTTACGCCCCTGCCAAGCATTTGACAACACCGCCCATCCGACCTGCTGTGCGCTGTCCTTGCAAATCTCGGGCTCTCAAAGCCGTCCGCCTAAACCAGGGATCAATATGACACCGGCAATATCAACGTCAGGAAATATCGATCGAGTAATCACGCATGACGACGAAGAAAGAGTTTCAACGCTAAAAGAAGCTTGGTAAACCTTTCGCTGCGCCAGTCGAATTATCTGATGAGACGGCCGTTCTCGGAAACTGTAGATACAATCACTTTGAATCAGCTGATAATTGAACCGCGAGAATGAGGAGCAAAGGTCGTGACCTAATAGTTGTGCCAGGGATGCGAATATCACGCCATCATGCGCCAGTATCTTCTATACTGCGCCAGGCGGCCACCACTGAATAATTATCATATTAATACACGTAAATATACGTACGTTGGTGATGGCGTTCCTACGTGTGTGTGGTCACTACACTCCCGCCTATATGCGTGGGCCCGTGTCCTGTAGGCTTCGATGAGTCAAGCGCGCGGCGCACGCCCGAATCGTCGAGGCCTCGTCGTCTAGGTGACGTCGACTCGTCTTCCTTCGGCAACTTCTTTGCCTCGCATAACACAGCTTTCTGTCGCACCTGTGAACGGGTTAATCTATTTAAAACCGCTGCGTCGCTTATTGAGGCGTATGGTTCCTGCGCTTCGCCGAGGCTCGATCAGGCAGTCCGTTCGGTATTCTCCCTATGTGGTAACGTGAGATACAGGCGTGCGCTCTCTGTGCATCTCGGCATGTCACATATTTTCCCGTTTTTTCGTTCCTGTGTGGAGACCATCGACGTTACCGTTACACCGCTCGCGTTATTTGCCGGTCTTCATCCTAACAAAATTCGAACTCGCGGGCGTTTCCTGCTGACCAGGTGAGTCTACATTGTCTCCCACTCTTGTGTCCCTGCACGACCGCATGCCTGCAACAGGATAGGCTTCGTTGTTTGGTTCATATGTCTGACGCATCGTAGTGGCGTGCGCGTGTCTCGCTGTTGTGGATACGTAGAGCCCCAGACCGGTACCAAAGTGTTTCTTGCGTTCTCGTGCCATGCTTTGCAGTCCGCTGAATGAATGTAGGCCGTGGGGGCTGAGGTCCCATGGAACGCTGAATCGGTGGTCGCTGCTGCGACCACTGCGCAGGTGCCCGTCTAGGGTTGTACGGCCCTGCGGCTGCATGCTGCTGCTGGGGACCTGCTGCGGTACCTATGTTCCTAGGTTGCATAACCGGTTGCTGGTTATACGCACGCGGTGCCGGCATCGTGCGTGTCGTTTCCAGTGCCAAGATGTCCGACACTATTGCTCGCAACTCTTGAATCTGCTTCTCCACGAGTGGCGTCTCTTCCACGTTGTCTACCTCCATTGCCTCATCTTCATGCCGCGTGCTACGGAGCTTAACCTCTTGGTCGATTGCTGCTTCGCCCACTGCCACTTTCACAGCTGCTGCCAGTGTAGCTGGTTGGTTACGAATAAGCGTTCGCTTAATCGCATCCATTCGCAGTCCATCGATGAACTGATCGACCACGCGACTCTGCACGTGGACGTCGTCCCAAGCGTGGATCCCGAAAGCTCGTCTTGCGTCTACCTCCAGCCGCTTGGCGTAGGCTACTACTCCCTCTTGACGAGTTTGCTTGTCTCGCTTGAATTTCTGTAGCGAGATGGCTACGGCTGTACTATCTGCGTATTTCTCTCGCAGTAGTACACCGAGTTCCACCCATCCCATCGTAGGTTTCCGTGTGAGTAGGGATGCCGCATAGTCAGCTGCCTCTCCACGCAATAGACGTAGCGCAAAGCGAGCCCTTCGTACGTCATCTGACTCTCCCATTATCAAACCAACTCTCTCCAAATTAATCAGCCATTGCTCAAAGGTTATCTCTGACTTCTCATCACCCGAAAACGCCTGAAATGTGCTCAATGCACTCAACGCCTGCACCTCCTTGATCAAAGAGTCCATTTGCGACATCGGTGTGATCGCTTCAAGATGCGGTACCTTGGTCGGTGGTTCCATAACAGATACAGGGTTATCAATGCTTAACTAAACTTAGCACTAGCATTTACTATCATTGCTTAGCCTTGAACATACAATCCCACCCCATACTATACGACTGAGCACATCGTGTTGTACTTACATAAGAGTAACATGCATCTCGCTCAGACGTGATGATTCTCGCTCGCTGGAGTTGCTGATGCTGCTGGCGGTGGATGGCTGGCTCCAAGAAACCAGGTTCTGCGTACTGTTGCAGTAATGTTATCGCCTGGTTGCTGCTGATGGATGATGGTGTTCACCTGTTGCTGCTGATCAAAGCGCAACAAAGTACGAGGTCTAGTGTCAAAGGCGAATCGCTGACGTTGCTGCTGCAAGTGTTGCTGTCGTCGTTGTGACTGTTGTGGATACTGCCGACGTTGCCGTTGGTACGGCTGCTGATGCTGCCGCTGTTGTCGTTGCTGCTGCTGCTGCTGATACAGCTGATGTTGCTGCTGTTGCTGCTGTTGGTACAGCTGCTGTTGCTGTTGTTGCTGCTGCTGGTGCAGTTGCTGCTGCGGTTGTCGTTGAGGCTGCTGCTGTTGTTGCTGTTGCTGCCGCTGCTGATACAGCTGCTGTTGCTGTTGTTGATACAGTTGCTGTTGCTCTTGTTGTTGCTGCTGATACAGCTGCTGTCGCTGTTGTTGATACAGTTGCTGTTGCTCTTGTTGTTGCTGCTGATACAGCTGCTGTCGCTGTTGCCGTTGCTGCTGCGGTTGTCGTTGATGCTGCTGCTGTTGTCGTCGTAGCTGACGATTGCAATACGTTGCGTACTGCAGTAGTCTAGTGTATGCCCTCTGTCGTACGACGCGTTGATGATGAAATACGGTTGGGGCTGCCGGTGCTGCTGTTCCTGATGGTGTCGCTGCTCCCTCGCCGTAGACGTTGTTGTTTACACTAACAACGATGGCGTTGCCGACTCTGACAACAACTTGTTCTCTGGCGCGAAGACTGGCGCTTGCTTGATAGCGATTGGCGCTAATGTTGACGGTGATGCTGAGTGGTGACTTGCGGAGTGCAGATATAGTGCTGTTGCTGCTATGCTGTCCTTTCTCCTCCGCACGAATCCTGGTCGCAACGGCGCCAATGAAATCTAGCTCAGATCTGATGATCGTATAATGCTATTGTTCGTGGTTAGCCTTGCGTTGTGTTTGTTTCTTGTAGCCGCAGGTCCCGTCGCGCTAGTTGAAGAACTACTTGAGGAGAAATCGCACATAAAATAAACTGAAAAGTTGAAGTGGTGTTGACGTATTAAGTTTTACTTCACATATATATAGACAGAGGCTTGAGGCTGGTTTACACATAAAAGTGCCTCATTAAGTATTCACCATATAAAAGGCTATATTCGCATATCAAATATAGTGCCTCATTACATATGCACACAAAACACGGTAAAAGAAAAGCGCAGATTCGGCAGATTCTGCACACTAAACTACACACGTAGTGTACCGCACTACGACCAGAACACACGGTCACACTTCTTTGTAGCACGAGCGAAAGGGTTACTGTTCCAAAAGAGGCGGTTTCTTACTTATATAGGACGTGTGCCCGTGACGTCATTCTAGGTGGCACCACCAGTTATGGTGCCTATAATGGCTTTAGCATCACTCAACAGGTGACACCACTGTGTCACAATATGTCAAAACTGTCACCTAATTACATCTTACATCCCACACTAGGGGTCGCTGTCTTCTGTCCCTCTCCAAGTCCCTGTGCTAAAAAGTACTGTTCTACCAGGGCTCGTTAAATAGCCCCACCAAGATTACAATGTTTTCTGGTATCTGGCTACCATCCGTTTTGGCGTTAATCTAACATCTTTGCATCCTCCCTAGCTAGTCAACACAGGAAGGCGGCAAGGACAACTGTTGTAGCATAGGAACTGTGTTGTAGCATAGGCGGTATTACACGTATTTATATACGTTATATTTTACACCGCACACCATGCTAATTATATCTATATATATATGCTTATATTTCGTTATATTTCGTTATATTATGTTGGTGTTACCCACACACTATGCTAATTATGTCTACCCATCCGTGTAGAATGTACAGGCTAATTGGTCTTGGTATACCATCTGTATACAACTGTAGTGGTGCTGCGGCTTCTCGCAATGACGCTCGATCGGGTGAGAGACGGCAGGCAGCAGATACGAGCGGGGGATGCCCGCGGGTACGGAAGCAATCGAGGATACGGATATCTCGGCAGGCGGGGAAACGGACGAGTATCTCTAGGAGCGGGTGGAGGAGCTTTTGAAAAGAGGACCGTGTGGCAGAAAGGATGAGAGCCGAGTGTTCCTCTGCCTCCAAGTTTTTCGTCAACAAATCCGGTTCGTTACTATCCCGCAAATGCGCGGGCGTTTCCCTGCTGACCCGTCATCCTGCATTGCCTCCATCTGTGTACTGCGCGACCGCATGCTGCACAGATAGGTTTGTTATCTGGAGTCCACTTGTACTGTACGCCGGTAGGTGGCGTATGCGTGTCTCGCTGTTGTGGACTCGTTGGATACCAAGTGTTTCTTGGTTCCTGCCATGCTGCAGGTCCGCTGAACGTGGGCTGTGGGGCTGGGGCCCCATCGAATGCTGGATCGGTGGTCGCTGCTGCGACCACTGCGCAGGTGCCCGTCTTATGTTATACGACCCTGTGGTTGCACGCTGCTGCTGAGGACTTGCTGCGGTACCTATGTTCCTAGGTGCCGGTTGCTGGTTATACGCACGCGGTGCTGGCATCGTGCGTGTCATTTCCAGTGCCAAGATGTCCGACACTATGCTGCCAGCGTAGCTGATTGATTACAAATGAGTGTCTTCTTGATCCCATCCATTGTCAGTCCATCGATGAATTGATCAACGACACGACTCTGTACGTGAACGTCATCCCATGCGTGGACTCTGAATGCTCATCTTGCATCCACTTCCAATCGCTTGGCATAGGCCACTACTCCCTCCTGGCGTGCTTGCTTGTCTCGCTTGAACTTTTGCAGCGAGATGGCTAAAGCTGTACTATCTGCGTATTTCTCTCGCAGTAGCACACCGAGTTCCACCCATCCCATTGTGGGTTTCCGTGTCAGTAGAAATGCTGCATAATTAGCTGCCTCTCCACGCAGTAGACGTAACGCAAAGCAAGCCCTCCTTACGTCATCTGATTCTCCCAACTCTCAAACCCGTTTAACACGTTAAACGCTGCATGTTTAACAATGCTCCTACCGCCCTGTGCTGAGATTTTCGCGTTTTTACCGCTTAGTCACCTATTACACAAAATGTATTTGGCAGGTTTAACTAGCTATACAATTATTTATAATTAGTGGCTAGTATAATATAGATATGAACTTACTCTCAGACATCAAAACAACACCGGAATCTATCACCCGTGATCTATCAAATCAATCACAACTTTCAGACATAAAAACAACTTCACAACACACGGCGTTCAAACGCCCTTTGGCGAGGTGAACTAAAAACATTACCTCAGTCCCAAAAACTCCCAAAATAACGTTCCAAACAACAGTAAAGTATTGTATGTAATTATGTAAATTATGTCATCTACTACTGGGGTTTATACAGTGACGCTGTTGAATTGCTAAGCGTATAGCCCCTGCCATCTATAGGAGAACATAGTAAACGTTCCAAATTAAATTTTTATTTTTTGCCACGAGTATACTCGTGTTTCGCGGCCGTGCGTTTTGCAGGTTCGAACGAGTATACTCGTGTTTCGCGTTGAACGTGTTAATCAAACCAACCCTCTCCAAATTAATTAA
Source organism: Priapulus caudatus (assembly GCF_000485595.1). Classification (NCBI taxonomy): domain Eukaryota; kingdom Metazoa; phylum Priapulida; class Priapulimorpha; order Priapulimorphida; family Priapulidae; genus Priapulus; species Priapulus caudatus. Next base: position 576,211 of record NW_014577112.1, on the reverse strand, counting down.
CCATTACTGAAAGGTTACCTCTGACATCTCATCACCTGAAAAGTGCTCAGCGCACCCAACGCCTGCACCTCCTTGATCAAAGAATCCATTTGCGACATCGGTGCGATCGGTTCAAGATGAGGTAACTTGGTTGGTGGTTCCATACCAGATACTGGGTTATCAATGATTAACTAAACCTTAGTCCTAGCATTTACTACTATTGCATAGCCTTAGCACACTATCCCACCCCATACTATACGACTGGGCACATCGTGTTGTACTTACATAAAAGTAACATGCATCTCGCTCAGACATGATGATTCTCGCTCGCTGGAGTTGCTGATGCTGCTGGCGGTGGATGGCTGGTACCAAGAAACCAAGTTCTGCGTACTCTTGCAGTAATGTTATCGCCTCACTGCTGCTGATGGATGTAGTGGGGCAGATAAAAGCAATTTTTGAGAGGAATCGTGCAAATAATGATACAAGCATGAAATTTGGCACACTTGTTCTCCAAGTGCTACTAATCAAATCTGCCCGATTGGCCAAGTGAAAATCCAAGATGGCGGCAATTTTTCAAGATGTCCGCCAAATTAGCCTCCCGAAGTTGAAATTTTGCTTAGAATTATTTGTAGTTGTCCGATTTGCATGATCTAGGTGTGGATTCCTATGTTTTCAAGCCTGCTGAAGTGGATTTTCCTGCTTATAAAGCACACTGACACATATTTTTCAAGATGGCCACCAGATTGTCTGTTTTGCATAACGTAAGCTTTGCGCCGGCTAGTAAATGGTAAAATTATGCATACCATGCCACTGGTCCTCCAGCTGCTACTGTTCACATATGCAGCTGCAGAGTGATGTGCAGGGGAGCTCTGACTGAAAGCACTTGCATCTTCCTTTGCAACCTTTCTTACAGAAACACTTCGTCAGTTCCTGACAGCTCGCTGCAATAGGGGGTAGTGTTGTCCAACATATCCGCCATGTCTCTCCTTTCTGTGTCCACCCCCATTCAGCGGGACTGCTCGTGTCTGGATTGGAGATGGTTGCCTGGCCCCAGATGATCCCAGCCTGATAGGCCGCACGCTTTGCATGTTCTCTGAGGGCTGCCTGTGTTGGTGGAATTGAGGTGTACGGCCTCTGCTTGCGGGCAAAGAGATCTAGTCTTGCTTCGTCCACACCAGTGGCTGCGCTTGATCTGTCGTAAATGAGGACAACGAATCTCTCCAGCCTCTGCAGGTCAAGATCACGAATCAATGTTGGATGCTGGCTGAGATTAGTGAATGTTTCAGAAACATCATCAAATACGTTCCAAGTCCCCCTAACCCTAACCCTAACCCTGGCGTGTACAAATATTCGACTGTCAGCTTCTTCATAACAACATGGGGACACAGCATCCAGAGACTTCCTTGTGCTGCTAATGGCATCTTCTCCTTTTGTGACGATGACTGTGCTTTTGTCATCTCTGCTTCGCACTTCTTTTCCGCAAGGAAGTGAAACAGCTCAGTCTTGTTGCTGGCGTCACGAAGGAAGCTTTGCCAGTTACCTGGTGTCTTACTCGTTCCTGCCACTTTTCTTCTGATTCCTTGCCCCCTTTTCGACCTAATCTCGGATTTCAGACTTGACTTCTTGTACACATCAAAGCTTGAATCCTTGCTCCATAGGATTCCACATTTGGGATGATGTCTTCTTTAGCATAGTCATCAAATGTCTTTGAAGTACGTGGAGGTAAGGCATTGATAAGTGCTGAGCCATCAATGATGATTGCATCTCTCTTTGGTTCTCTGTCTGGGATGTTCAGTTGCACTTCAAAAATTTCAACCAGCTGTGACTTCTGACACGTATGAAGCTTGCCGTTGTCACTGAGAGATGCAGGGTGTGACTGATTCTCGTGCTTAAAGAATTCTTGCAAGTCACACTGCCTGTTCTGGCACGAGATGAACAGTCGCGAGAATAACTGACAGTCGTCTTTCAGGACTTTCTCCTCAGAAATTCCCTCAGCCTGCTCTTGTTTGAAGAAAAAAAGGTTTTTTTTGATTGGATGATAGAAAGAACAAGTTTTCTTTTTCATCCTCTAGCGGCTAGAGGATGAAAAAGAAAACTTGTTCTTTCTATCAAACTCTTCGCAAAACTTTTCTAAAAACTTCTTCTTTTAGAGTCTAGCCCCTCCATGAATGATTGGAACTGCTCTTTGCCCCGCCGGTAATGTGTAGCTATCATTTCAGCTAGAGTTGGGTCTACAATGTTCTTTGGGTCTAGCACCAGCAGGTCGGCTGATTCTTCTTGGAATGGGTTGCCCATCTCCTGCATCACTGCAGAGAGTGATTTCACCTATTCAAAGAAAGATTTCTGGGCACTCAGTGTCTGCTCATGGTGTCTGCTGCTGTAGGTGGCATCTTTCATACCAGACGTGGCCTCGTATCCAGCTACTAGACGACTAACTTTGGGTTCAGCGACCATCCACCTACGAAGTGCTGACGGGTCTTCTGTCAACCCAATTGCTCCTCCGTCACCTTTGATCACTGTATTATTGTGCTCGTGTGCTTGGTCGATCGCCAGGGCAGAGAATTCTCTTCTTGACTTGTGGATGGCAAGGTTCCTTTTGTGAAACTCCCTGGCCACATCTGGATGTTGTTGCTCAAGTGGCATCACATCTCGGAGGTGAATTGGGATCCATCGCGCATAGTTGACATTGTTATTCGCAAAGAAGTAAAGCACCAGTTCTGAAAGTGCTTCACGGTACAAGTTGAAGTCGCATTTTCTGAATGAGCGGATCAGGGTGAATATGGTGAGCTCCATGTCCAGCACTAGACTCCAGAAGTGGAACTGCGGACTCTCTTTCCTCCGTTGTTCACACCAATCCTCAAAGCTTATATCTGATATGCTAGACTCTTTAGAGCGGTAATCATGGTATGCCTTCTTCATCAGTTTGTACAAGCTGCATGCAGTTATCTGGTGTGCTTGTCTTGTCCTGGTGACACTGGATGCAGACAGGTAAGACTCTGCTGTACCATATGAGGCCACCTCTGCTTCCACAATGGCACTGGTCCAGCCACTGTCACGTAGTAATGTTCCTATCGATCTCAGTGCAACCATTTCTATATGAAGTCCACTGAACATGATCACAAACTTGTCCTCTCCATATTCGGGCCACTTCCATTGTATTTGTTTTGCCAGAGCATACAACGGTTGGTCAGCAGCAATGACAGGTGTCAGCCCTGGGTTCAGGAAAGCCACTGTATCCCAGACCTTCGCCATGGCATGCTTGATCGTTGCAACAGAGTGAGCCTGGTCTCGCCACAGAGGCGTCATTGCTGAAATGCTCACTTCAAATGGATGGCTCCTTTTCTGCGTTGCATGGTGGGCTGATCATGTGATGCTGACTGCATCAGCCACATCCTCAGTGAGGAAGACTTCCTCCAACCAAGAATATTCTTCTTTCAAGTGTGACCAGATCGACTCGGGTGCTGGTAAGTATTGGCTTGCTACTGGAAGATTGGGGTTTTTCGTGATGTATGCTGGTCGATCATTGGTGTATGCTTCTGGAAGCTCTGGAACTTTCTGACTCTAGTTTGAGCGGCTCACGTTCATCGCCAGCATTTTCAGTGCTTGGATGTTGGAAAATGGACACACTTGTACCATGGAAAGATGTTTGAGCTGTGGTCGCAGTCGGACCAGTGCCAGTAGTCCATCCAATGGATGTGGCGGACTGCTGAAACAAAGGTACTACCTCGAACACTACACCCTACACCCCATAGCCATGCAAACGTATGAAAATCATAAAAAAATGTGCAAAGTGAGAAAAATATGTGTCAGTGTACTTTATAAACAGGAAAATCTACTTCAGCAGGCTTGAAAACAGGAATCCACACCTAGATCATGCTATCACATCTGCTCCCCCCTTTGCTGACGGAAGTACTTAAGCTCATTCAACGCCTGCTCCTCCTGTAAAGGATCGGCGAATCGCTTAACGAGCTTAGCACTTAGTTCCTTCCAAGCAATGGTAGGTACCTCTAATAACGTACGCCTACAAAACTCTGCGGCATGTCCCCCCACCGTAGACAAAGCGAACTGCTTTAACGCTGAATCGGGCAGACTTAATTCGACCTGCGCCCATTCTAGAGCAGCTCGCCAGTCAGCGAATGTGGGTCCCACAATGGCGCGATCGCCCATGAAACGGGGTATACCCTGTCTAACCTCCGAGACCCGTAAAGCACGATTGAACGTACTTGCGGCTGTCTCAATAGACGGCTGCAGCGAATTCGTAAACAACTGCGCGAGTTCGTCCAAAGTAAATGGATGGGTGGGTGGGAGAGCCATGCCGTGAGCTTTGTAGTAGCAATATAAATTAACGTGCGTTCATACCTATGTAATTAGCGCTACCCATGTACCCCGGGGTGAATTAAGCGACATTATAATTACTAATAGCCACCGATAACCTACGCCTCTCACTTACCTTGGCAATTTTGCTTGTAGCTCCTTGACGAATAGCAGTAGCACGATGTGTGTGCAACGCAAAACCTCGAAGTCCTTAGGTCACCGGCATCAAATGTAGCGCGTAAGTGCGGCTACTTAGGTGTGGTAGGTGAGGTAGGTTAGATAAGAGTACAGGATGCGCTAGACATAAAGTAAACACCAACTAGAGAGGTAACGTACCACAAGCGACTGTATTGTTCGACATTACAAGGTAATACAAACACGTAGCGTACGAATACAACTATGACAGGTAATGACACGGGGATAGAGCAAGTAGCCTTCCCCGTGTCCGAGTGCCGCTCGCCTTATATAGGCCGGCGATCCCTGTGCCCTTCATCCGGGCATTATCCTGTCACCTCTTGGGTTGTCCAGGTTCCTATTCTGCCGACCCCCGGCTAGCGAGGGCCGCATCCCATAGTGTCGCGTGTCACGTACCCCGCTCTCTCTCTCTTAAGTGACCATTGACTCTAGTCACCGTTTGACACCTATGCCACCTGTCGCACTTGCTACCGGCTGTTGCCTGCTCTCTTTCTGCTCGGCAATGTGCCTAATTAATGAGCTGTAGCGCAGCGTCGCTACAGCTGTATGCACATATAAAACATAGCACCTCATTATATATGCACACAAAATATCTGCCCTTACACACGGTAAAAGAAAGCGCAGACTCGGTAGATTCTACACACTAAAACTACACGTCGCGTAGTCTTGACACGACTCGCAATAACACACGTACTTTAGCACCACAGGAAAGACTTCTAAGTCCTTCTTAGCGCGCTGTGCCTTATAAAGGGCGCGTGCCCGTGACGTTATCCTAGGTGGCACCATAAGTTACGGTGCCTATAATGGCTTTAGTATTACTCGACAGGTGACACCACTGTGTCACAATATGTCCAAACTGTCACCTAATTACATCGTATTTCCTACACTAGGGGCCGCTGTTCGCGCGCGCCCTTATAAAGGACGCGTGCCCGTGACGTTATCCTAGGTGCCACCACCGGTTATGGTGCATATAATGGCTTTAGTATTACTCGACAGGTGACACTACTGTGTCACAATATGTCCAAACTGTCACCTAATTACATCGTATTTCCTACACTAGGGGCCGCTGTCGTCTATCCCACTGCAAACCTTTGGGTTAAAAACGGCCATTCTACCAGGGGTGGTAGAATTGCCACGCCAAGATTACGATGTTTACTGACATCCGCCTGACATCCGTTCTGGCGTTAATCTACCATCTTTACATCCTCTCTAACTAGTAAACAGGAAGGGGCGGAAGGCCACAAGTTGTAGCATAGGACCCATGTAGCATAGGAGACTTTACACGTATCTATTTATTTATGTTACATTATATACCGCATACTATGCTAATTATATATGCTTATACTTGACGTTGGCGTCACCCACACACTATGTTAATTATGTCTACTCATAGCACGGAATGTACAGCTATTTAGATGCGACAGATGCGCACAGATAGATGTATATATATATATAGATATATATACACATATATACATCCGCGCGCATTCACATGCATTGCATCCATCACATATCCACACACGCCTATATACGCATCATATGCAGTAATGACCATCAATACACCTATCAAAATTACATGCCTAAGTTAAATACATGGGCCTACGCAATCGCATGCATTACACGTATGCACGTGCACCATACGCAGTTACGCAGGCTATGTAACTACAGTGTAGCATACTTCATTGTCTCATATCTATCATATTGTAGGGGTTTAATTCGCACTACCTTAGTAGAAGTTCTGTAGTAGACTAGAGACAGATAAAGACAAGACAAGAAGTAGCGTTCACTAGTGTTTTACTCAATCTCTAATACAATACATGAAGTCTCCGTGCACTACCGAAAGCAAGAGCGGTTACTACACACTACACCTTCCTCAGCGGGTGGCTGGCACCAGAAGCCTGTCCCGAGAACGGTGGCTGGCACAAGAGCCTGTCTCAGCTGGTCTCTTCTAGAAAGAGCCCCGAGAAGCGATGGCTTCCACCTTATATACGTCGCGCCCTTTCCTACGTCACCTCTTGTTATAGCTCCCTTCTCCGGCCAACTGGACATACCAAATACGGGGAATGCAGTCCTACGCCTTCTCCATTACCCATACCAAATGGTATGGGTACAAGTGCCTTCGCACTTGGATGGATTCCATGGTCCCATTCCTGCCCTGATGTCATAGGTCATCTGGCCAGCGTCTAGGTTGTCACCACGCGCAATACTCGGGGAAACCTTAGACTTGCATTCAACCATGTCTTACTTCCCTACGTGCCCAACTGTCTAGGGAAGCTGATAACAATAATGCCGTACCTTAGATAGTGGTACTGCGGCTGCTCGCGATTACGCTCGATCGGGTGAGAGACGGCAGGCAGCAGATACGGGCGGGGGATGCTTTCGGATACGGAAGAAATCGAGGATACGGAGATCTCGGCAGGCGGGGAAACGGACGAGTATGCCTAGGAGCGGGTGGAGGAGCTTTGAAAAGAAGACCGTCCGGCAGAAAGGATGACACCCGAGTGTGTCTCTACCTCCGAGTTTCGCGTCAACAAATCCGGTCCGTTACTATTCCGCAGGTGCATTTCGGCACGATCACCAATATGCGTCTGTTGTGATTCATGGTGACGCGCCGTACATGCCGTGCTGCGAACTAATATAACCTATACATATAAACCTATCTGTGCAGCCGGCTTCCCTACACTTGCCCCGGGGTCCCAAGACGTTAGGAGCCGCACATTTGTGGCGACTAACGGTTGTGCCATCACGTGCGGAAGGCCGTGATGGTGCAACGTTGTCGTGGTGGCCCGGGGCGGGGAAACGCGCGCGGAGATGCGCGGCTCGAAGACGCGTGAGATTCGGCAGCACTTACAGATAATACACAATACCTAAATAATTGCAGTCACATATATATATAATATATCGATACATTGATATATTAATTACCGTTACATTTATATATTAATTATAGTTACATTTATATATCACCTTTACATTTACATTACATTTACACGTTACATGTAGCTATTCGCGTTGCCACCGCTGGCCTCGGCCAAACCCGCGATCCCTCGGGTCGATCCACGCGCCGTCCATCCTGACCCTCCACATTTCGCCCCTGCCCAGGCCCCTGCCCATGCCGGGGGGAAGGCGTCCGGCGACCCGTACCAGTTGCCGGCCCCGACCGACGTTCTCCCACTCCCAGTGCCAGTCGTGTTGGAGTGGCTGGGCTGGCAGCTGGTCGTGCTGGTTGGGCTCGGGCGGTTGTGGGTCGGCTGGCAGGTCGTGGTGGACGTGGTCGACGGCGTGTGGGTCGACTGGCAGGTCCTCGCTCTCCGTGTCGGTCGGCGTCCTGCCAGTCGTCATTATGGGCGGGTGTCGGGGGGCCTGCCGTATAGGGCGTGGTGGTGGATGTCCCAATCACCGATTGGGATCAGCCCCGGCAGGTCCACCCCATTCTCGCCGAGCGGGCCAAGCACCAGCAGGTCGTCCCACGGGTCGTTGATTGGGGCGAGGCCCGGCATGTCCGCCCACTCGTCGGCCTCTGGGGCGTGACCGTCGCGGAAACGCTGGAGAGCCGCCTCCAGCGCGTCGTTGGGCCAGTCGTTGGGCGCGTCGTCGTCGCTGTCGCTGTCGGGGGCCATCGGCGGCCGGCAGGTTGGTTCGTCGCGCCCTATAGGGTGGTCTGTCGCTGCCGCCGGCAGCCAGTCGATGCGGCGGCTAGTGGTGGGGGTGGCAGACGTAGCGGCGTCGGCGTCAACGCAGCCCTGCGGTGGGTCGGCTTCGGTTATGGTGCAGTGCAACACGGTGGATTGTGGCAATGAGAAATACAAGATAGGTACTCCTACCTTTTGTGTCGTATCGTTGCCACCCGGTCTCCACTCCCTCACGAGCGCCTCAGTGCTATGCGCTCTCTTCGGACGCGGCCAACCCAGCATTTGCTCCGGTTCCGGATGCGGTTAGTCAACAATGCCAGACGACGGATGGCACGGGACAGACAGTGACACAACACAACACGGCGCACCTTATGACGCGGGGCTACTCGTTAGATATTACTTTAACGTGTAGGGGGGGCTAGGCAGCCGGCACACAAGGGGCGCACTCACGCCCGATGCGTCTAAGGCTGCTACTCGAAGGGGATTCTGAATACGTCTGTTGACGTATATTAATTCATTATTACTACCGTTACTATTACTAAGCCCCGACGGTGTGCCGAAACAGCTCGCTTACTCACTAGTCCGCGGTCCTCGCTCGCTCTCCCTCTCGCTCGGACCGTCGTAGGCACTCGGCACTCGCCGAACAGCCGCTCGTACGCTGCGCGCTCGACTTTCCAACTTGTACTCTCCTAACTCCTCTAAACTTTCCGCTGAACTTTCACACTCGCTTCCACAACAAACGCTGCTAAAACACATGCTGTTTTTCACCCCCCCCCCCCGCTGCGCCAGCTGTTTCCTACGCTAGCGCCTCTCCCGGGTGCTAGAGGGGGTTACAATCGCGACTAATGGCAGCCCCCATAGAATCCGGCCGGTGAGTAAGTAATTACTGCAATACGCTTCAAAACACACAAAACACACAGAAAGACATTAGAAACATAGAACCGATTACAAACACAGAACATTTAATCCCCCAGCAGGCAAGCTCAGCCCGTGCCAGCCGAGGGCTCGTGTCAACCGGTACCATCGCCACACTCCTCCCCTCTTCAAGATCGACCGTCAGGTCGATCCCAACAACGTATCTGGCGGTGCACCGGGACCCGAGGTGGAGGAGCACAGCTGGATCTGAAATCTAGTTCGGATCGGATGATCGTATATTATAAGTGTTCGTGGTTAGCCTTGCGTTGTGTTTCTATCTCGTGTAGCCGCAGGTTCCGTTGTGCTAGTTGAAGAACTACTTGGGGGAAAGTCTCATATAGAATAAAACTCTGAAGAGTTGAAGTGGTGTTGACGTAATAAGGTTTTTTTTCACACAAAGATAAACATATGCTTGAGGCTGATGCACACATAAAACTGCCTCATTAATTATACACGAAATAAAATGCTGTATGCACATATAAAATATAGCGCCTCATTACATATGCACACAAAATATCTGCACTTACACACGGCAAAAGAAAGCGCAGACTCGGTTGATTCTACACACGAAAACTACACGTCGCGTAGTCTTGACGCGACTCGCAGTAACACACGTACTATAGCACAACAGGAAAGATTCGAACTCCTTCTTGAACGCGCGCGCGCCCTTATAAAGGACGCGTGCCCGTGACGTTATCCTAGGTGCCACCACCGGTTATGGTGCATATAATGGCTTTAGTATTACTCGACAGGTGACACTACTGTGTCACAATATGTCCAAACTGTCACCTAATTACATCGTATTTCCTACACTAGGGGCCGCTGTTGTGTATCCCACTGCAAACCTTTGGGTTCAAAACGGCCATTCTACCTGGGCTGGTAGAATTGCCACGCCAAGATTACGATGTTTACTGACATCCGCCTGACATCCGTTCTGGCGTTAATCTACCATCTTTACATCCTCTCTAACTAGTAAACAGGAAGGGGCGGAAGGCCACAAGTTGTAGCATAGGACCCATGTAGCATAGGAGACTTTACACGTATCTATTTATTTATGTTACATTATATACCGCATACTATGCTAATTATATATGCTTATACTTGACGTTGGCGTCACCCACACACTATGTTAATTATGTCTACTCATAGCACGGAATGTACAGCTATTTAGATGCGACAGATGCGCACAGATAGATGTATATATATATATAGATATATATACACATATATACATCCGCGCGCATTCACATGCATTGCATCCATCACATATCCACACACGCCTATATACGCATCATATGCAGTAATGACCATCAATACACCTATCAAAATTACATGCCTAAGTTAAATACATGGGCCTACGCAATCGCATGCATTACACGTATGCACGTGCACCATACGCAGTTACGCAGGCTATGTAACTACAGTGTAGCATACTTCATTGTCTCATATCTATCATATTGTATGGGTTTAATTCGCACTACTTTAGTAGAAGTTCTGTAGTAGACTAGAGACAGATAAAGACAAGACAAGAAGTAGCGTTCACTAGTGTTTTACTCAATCTCTAATACAATACATGAAGTCTCCGTGCACTACCGAAAGCAAGAGCGGTTACTACACACTACACCTTCCTCAGCGGGTGGCTGGCACCAGAAGCCTGTCCCGAGAACGGTGGCTGGCACAAGAGCCTGTCTCAGCTGGTCTCTTCTAGAAAGAGCCCCGAGAAGCGATGGCTTCCACTATTTATAAGGCGTTTCCCTTCCTACGTCACAGTCCTTCGGGGAGGACTGAGCACTGGAGTGGGAGTGGCGAAGCACGTCGGTGGGCCGAGCGACCGGTTGCGGGTCGCCGGACGGCCTCCGCCCCCGTCATGGGGCAGGGGCGGAAATGAGGATGGTAAATATGGGACCCGAGGGATCGGCGGGGTTGCGGTGGAAGCCAGGGTTGGCAACCTACGCGTAGCCGCATGTACGTGTAAATAGGCATAATTAGGCCCATGAATCACTTTGGTTATGTTGTGAATCATCACCGTGAGTCAATTAGCAACGTTAAGAAATTGTACAAATAACAGTTGTAAAAAAAACAAACACAAAGTATAACACACGGGCGGACGAGGAGGAGGAGGAGGAGGGAGCGAGGAGGAAGACTGGCCCTGCCGACAAGGAGAGTCCCTGTCAACTTGCACATCGTCGCCGAAGCAACGTGAGTCAATTGCAATCGTATGAAATTGTACAAATACACGGTTGTACGACAAAATTAGCAAGTATATAACTTATATTAGTAAGTGTATTGACATTTCCTTTCTTGAGCTATTTTACGCTCCCCCACCGCACTGTACGGGGAGACGAGGAGGAGGAGGAGAAGACTGCCTGCCTACAAGAAGAGCTCCCTGTCAAACACTGCTCTTCCGTCGCCGGAGCCAACGTGGGAGTCGATTGCAATCGTATGAAATTGTAAAAATACACAGTTGTAAGACAAAATTAAGCAAGTAACAACTTAGCTTATAAGTGTATTGAAAATTTCATTTGTGGTTATAGATCCGATCCAGCACGCAGGCCTTGTGTATGTGCCCCACCCTCCGATTCCTCGGCATCAACATCAGCCTTTACGCCACAGCGACGAGCTTCAGCACTTGAAGAAGCTCCAAATTGAAGCAATGTCTTCCACCCCATACCTGACAACAGTGGCTTCTGGCCCGATAGGCTTAGGGTGGCGGGGATCATGGCTTCATCAGAAATACGTCATCTATCGAATCACACAGCAAAAAAGAGCTGTGTATGACAGATAAAGAACTTACGCTGGAAAATCAGAAAGGTGCCTTTTCAATTGAGAAAGGGTGTGCCCAAGGAGCTAGTGTGCAGGCTCCTTATAGCGTCGATGTTACTGCACTATCGTGAATATTCAGGAACCCGCTTATTTTGAACACATATTTGTCAATGACTTAGTGTGCAGGACGAGGAGGAGGAAGCGAGTCGGTGGTGGAGCTACTCCACCGCCACCCCTAATGCCAATCTATTAATTAGAAGGGGGGGGACGACTGTGTCGCGTAAGTGCATACCTTATATTTCAATGATTAATCATAATTGATATTTCTATTAACATTTCATACTCATAACGGCTTTTAACCTAAAGTAATGCTGTTAGTAGTTGTCAGATTTAGTCAAGCTCGCGCACCCAACAGTAGTTTTGACTTCTACACCGTCATAAATAAAATCAAGAAACGTTTTCACAATGTTCTGTTTATTGGTGAATCTTGCAGGAGCAGCCTCACCACCGCGATGCCAGAGCCATCTGGCACGTGCCTGAGGCCTGGATGCAACCCATCACCGCGACAGTCAGCAGAAGGCCTCCCCCTTCCCCAGTAGCTATTTCATTTGATAGCTTTAAGTTTTTACTGCGAGTGAATGTTTGTTCGTCCAGCCACTATACAAAAATCACCTCTCTAGTTCAACAAAACGAATTATTAACGAAAAATGTAAACTGCAAACGACGATGTAAGCAAATCATGTTGGGCGTATTAACTGTGGGAATATACTATAATACAAGATGTACATTATTAGCTCTATATTTTTAGGAACGACCTACAAGCCGACGATTTCCCGGGCGAGTGTGCGGGGCAGCCATCACGGAAGGGTAGGAGTCGTGCCCCTTTGCCCGTTCGAGGTGACATCCATAAAAGTCATTGAGCCAGCCATTTGATGGACTGCCACATCGGTGGCGAATGACAGCATTATTATATTTACATGTGGGATTTTTTAGAACTTTATCAGTGATACAGGTGGTGGTGAGAACAGCTTATTAATGATACTGTTACCATTATTTATTTATTGTTTTCAGATGATCCTCTAGATGATGAATCATCAAGAGGGACGAATCCCCGCCCTCCTGCTCCAGGCCAAACAGTGGCCACTCAAAAGGTATCAAATACGAGATGCAGTGCGATGGGCTACTTAGCAAAAAGACAACATCACTCGCTCAAAACAGTTCTTCAAGTTGTACGGCAATGCCAACACTAATTAATAATTTCTTTCTTATAGCCGAGAAAAGAATCCGACCCGCATAAATGTCTGACTTTGCCGTGGAGTAGTGAACCTCCCGCGCCACATCAAGGGCGTTCATTAACCAACTAAGAAGGCAAGCAAAGGTAATTGCCCAGAATGCGTCGCATATCTGTTGAGCTTGTCGGTTTGGGGACGGAGGCATCGGACAGCGTGCTCATTTTGTCGCATACAGGTGGTCAGGATGAGACGCCACATCAAAAGGGCTCACCACCTGCAGGGCGACCAACTGACAACAGAAATGGCCCGCTTTCTCCGAGCAAAAAGATCTTGAAAAGAAAGCTCAAAGGGGTTTCGGGCTAGGAGTGCCCAATCGGCCCAGCCAGCACCAGCAGCACAGCACCAGCACAGCACCAGCACCAGCACGCGCAGCACCAGCAGCACCAGCAGCACCAGCAGCACCAGCAGCACGAGAATTCATCCTCCAGCAGCTGAAACAATTAGTTGATTTTCTAACATCCACGCTAATGAAGCAGTCCGAAAAAAATATCCAGCAGCATTTTTCCCAGGCTTCGCACATCATACAATTAATGGGCCTCACCACCATCAAGGACCTCAAGGTAGAAGGCCCAGACTTGATTGAGACTGCGATACGTGTACTAAAGGGACAAAAGCTAGCAGCAGGCTCAATCAGGTCATACCTAACAAGTCTGAACATTTTTGTAAAGATGGTGCTGCTGAATGTGCAGATGGGCGACTCGGGCGAGACGTGGAGAGGCTGAGGGCCGTATAACAACAATCTCCAACCATGGACAGGCCTCTACTAAAATGAATGAAGATGGAAGTGAGCTTTGTGTGTTCGGCCGCCAATGTGATCACACCTGAGAACATCAGGACATTTGACAGCTCCGACAGGTGCCAACTAGCAAGGGACCTGTTGCAGGAGGCAGCAACCAACCTGCCGGTGGCAGATTGCACCTTCGTAAGGGACTACCTGATATCCAACCTGTTCCTGAGCAGTGGAGGCGAGACCCTCCGCCATCGGACACCTGACGGTGGGGTCCGTCAGGTCTGCTCAGGAGGCAAATAATTTGGCAGTATTAATTGGATATACTATAATACAAATGTACACACATTACTCTCTATTTTTTAGACGAACCCTACAAGCCAAGTGATTTTCCGGAAGTGAGGGCAGCCATCCGGGCGGGTAGGGCGTGCCCCCTGTGCCCGTTTTAAGGCACCGACGATGAAGGCATTGTGCAGCCATATGATGGCTGCACATCGTGGTGAAGGGTACACATTATTAATTACATGTACATTTTAGTACTTTATCAGTGTACAGTGGTAAAACAGCTCATTACTGATTACTGTTACATTATTATTTATTTTCAGACGATCCTTTGGAGGTCCCTTCCAACGAGGAGCCGGGGACAGCAACCAGCCCTCCGGGTTTTCCACCAAACCCAAGTCCAATTGCGTGTGTGGCGCTTGAAAAAGGTACAATACAAAAAATGCATGTGCGATGGCTACTTAGCAAAAAGACAACATCACTCCCTCAAAATCAGTTCTTCAATTTGTAGGCAATGCCAACACTAATTAATAATTTCTTTCTTATAGGCAAAAAGCAAATTAGGAAGCGCGTGGATTGCCCCTCTGTGGCCTGCGTGTAACCCAGTTGCGACGCCACCTTAGGGGAGTCCATGATGTCCACAAACGGCACGCCAAAACCATGGCTAGTAATTGCCGTGCCTCCAATAGGCTGAGAAGAACGTCAAAGGCTGCTGACACCATGCCCAATTTGTCGCCGAGTGGCAAGGATGAGACGCCACCTCGTCAGAGCTCACCACCTGCAGGGCGACAGATTAACAACAAAAATGCGTGAATTCTTGCCAACGAGGCAATTAAAAAAAAGCAAAACGAGCTAGGTGCGTACAACTTCAAGAACCAGCACCAGCTCAAGCTACAGCATCAGCACCGGCTCTAGCTCCAGCTCCAGCATCAACAGCAGAGTACCTCCTCCTCCAGCAGCTAGAAAGCTAACTGAATACCTTACATAAATGCTGGAGAAGGAAAATGTCTTAGAAATGCACAACAACACACGAGGCAAGCATCCCATATGCTGCAGTTAATGCACATCTCTACTCTGAGAGAATTGCAAACTGATTGGTCCGGACTTGCTCGAGCCGTGCGATAGCACTGCTGAAAAGACAAAACCTCGCAGCAGGCTCGATCAGGTCCTACCTGATAAGCCTCTTTGCTTGTTTTCTAAAATGCTGCTGGTCAGCATTCAGCTAGGTCGATCAGCGGAGATGTGGGAGGATGAGAGCAATCCTCTGCACTATCGCAAATCATGACACATGTTTAATGCGAGTTAATGAAGAAGGGCAAGCATCGTGACACCAGAACACGTCAAGGTTTTCCATAGCTCCGACAGGTGTCAGGCTGCTAGAGAGATCATAAGGGAGGCAGTCCCCAACGACGCGTGGGCGATACTACAAATGATCAGATACTTCCTGATAACCTGCCTGTTCCTGAGCAGTGGGGAACGACCATCGGCCATTTTGCCTTGACGGTAGGATCGTGAGGACTGGTAAAAAGTAGGACCAGTTCATATACTGATCCAGCCTAAACCATAAGACCTTGCGGTCTTCTGGGTCGACGAAGATCGCTGTAACCAGGAGACACTAAAAGATGCTAGTATCGTACATCGAGCATTCCTTTCATTCCATGGTCGGAGAGGTGCGGGCACTGTGTCGCCTCTGTTTCTTGCGCTGGAGGCACACCTTTTACAAACACGTCCAACATCAGTCGGCTTTCACCGGCATTTGGACGGCGGCAATGCCTTCAGGAAAACCGGCCATTTGCGCAACCTCCTGGCGGAAGTCGATGGCAACAACAATCCTAGACAAGAGACCGGCCTTGGCCAAGCCTCTGGCCAAATCTATGAGTCACCGCGAGACCACTCAAGCCAAATACTACGACTAGGCAGTCGCTGAAGTCGTCTGCAGTGGTGGCCACCGCTTGCCAGGAAGTCTACCATGAGCCATCGTCAAGACGTAAGTCAATTGCAATCGTAAAAAATTGTACAAAGACACAGTTGTAAAAAAGCAAACACTAAAGTAGCTAACAAATGTTTTGAAAATGTTTTTTGTTTTGTCATATTTAGGATCCCCCACCTCGCTTGACGAGGAAGACGAGGAGAAAGACTCGCTCTGCCAACAAGAAGAAATCCTGTCAACTCACTCATCGTAGCCGGCGCAACGTGAAGAAGAACCTTCGCAGTCGGATTTACGAATTTAAAAAATTAATGAAGAGTGGAGTGATGAGGACGAATCTTCTGCAGAATGAGAGCGTGAGTCAATTGCAACTGTATGATTGATGACGCCCCAGAAGAGGTTGAAATGAAAACCCTTCGTCACCACCAGTAATACGGCCGGTCGATACGAGCATACGGTAGGCTTAGAACGCGTCGCACGGTCGTAGCACCTTATCTAGCGTGTATCTTCGCTGTTTCGTCGCGGCCCGCGTGCACTATATATCCCCGCACTATATGTCCCCGCGTACGGTTCTATCGCACTTATACTCTGTATGTGCACCTCGTAACACGTGCATTTGTCTGGACCATGGCAGCCCAACGCACTGCGCCGGCGCCCCAGCGCATCGTCATCGTCCTGAGCTCGGCGCGCGCAGCAGGCGCCCTCCATCGCCGCCCAAGCCTACCGAAGCGACCCACGGCAGGGCTGCGTTGACGCCGACGCCGCTACGTCTGCACCCCCACCACTAGCCGCCGCATCGTCTGGCCGCGCCGGCGGCAGCGACAGACCGCCCTATAGAGCGCGTCGAACCAACCTGCCGGCCGCCGATGGCCCCCGACAGCGGCAGCGACAGCGACAGCTACAGCGACAGCGACAGCGACTACGACGACCTGTGGGAGGCGGCTCCCGCCCCAGACAGTCCCGCCCCAGAGGCCGACCCGTGGGACGACCTGCCGGACCTGCCAGGGTCGGTGATTGGGATATTCACCACCACGCCCCCGGCAGGCCTCCGACACCCGCCGACGACAATGACGACTGGCAGGACGCCGACCCGCCACACGCCGTCGACCACGTCGACCACGACCTGCGTGCACCATCACCGGAGCCCCAGCTGCCACCCCACCCACTACAGGAGGACTGGCACTGGGAGTGGGAGTGGGAGCACGTCGGTCGGGGCCGGCGACTGGTGCGGGTCGCCGGACGCCTCCCCCCGTCATGGGCAGGGGCGAAATGAGGATGGTAAATATGGACCCGAGGGATCGCGGGTTGGGTGGAAGCCAGCGGTGGCAACCCTACAGTAGCCGCATGTAACGTGTAAATAGGCATAATAGGCCCATTGAATCACTTTGGTTATGTGTGAATCACGTGAGTCAATTGCAATCGTAAGAAATTGTACAAAAACAGTTGTAAAAAAGCAAACACCAAAGTAGCACACACGAGGGAGACGAGGAGGAGGAGGAAGAGGAGGAAGACTGGCCCTGCCGACAAGGAGAGTCCCTGTCAACTTGCACATCGTCGCCGAAGCAACGTGAGTCAATTGCAATCGTATGAAATTGTACAAATACACGGTTGTACGACAAAATTAAGCAAGTAATAACTTAGATTATAAGTGTATTGACAATTTCCTTTCTTTTGACATATTTACGATCCCCCACCGCACTGTACGAGGGAGACGAGGAGGAGGAGGAGGAAGACTGGCCCTGCCTACAAGAAGAGTCCCTGTCAACACGCTCTTCGTCGCCGGAGCAACGTGAGTCGATTGCAATCGTATGAAATTGTACAAATACACAGTTGTAAGACAAAATTAAGCAAGTAACAACTTAGCTTATGTGCTATAAGTGTATTGCAAATTTCATTTGTGGTTATAGATCCGATCCATCTCTCGC
>NW_014577112.1:556598-558250 GCF_000485595.1 Priapulus caudatus | reverse complement strand
CATGACGGGGGGAGGCGTCCGGCGACCCGCACCGGTCGCCGGCCCCGACCGACGTGCTCCCACTCCCAGTGCCAGTCCTCCTGTAGTGGGTGGGGTGGCAGCTGGGGCTCCGGTGATGGTGCACGCAGGTCGTGGTCGACGTGGTCGACGGCGTGTGGCGGGTCGTCGTCCTGCCAGTCGTCATTGTCGTCGGCGGGTGTCGGAGGCCTGCCGGGGGCGTGGTGGTGAAGATCCCAATCACCGACCCTGGCAGGTCCGGCAGGTCGTCCCACGGGTCGGCCTCTGGGGCGGGACTGTCTGGGGCGGGAGCCGCCTCCCACAGGTCGTCGTAGTCGCTGTCGCTGTCGCTGTAGCTGTCGCTGTCGCTGCCGCTGTCGGGGGCCATCGGCGGCCGGCAGGTTGGTTCGACGCGCTCTATAGGGCGGTCTGTCGCTGCCGCCGGCGGCCAGACGATGCGGCGGCTAGTGGTGGGGGTGGCAGACGTAGCGGCGTCGGCGTCAACGCAGCCCTGCGGTGGGTCGGCTTCGGTAGGCTTGGGCGGCGATGGAGGCGCCTGCTGCGGCGCCAGCGTCAGGACGATGACGATGCGCTGGGGCGCCGGCGCAGTGCGTTGGGCTGCCATGGTCCAGACAAATGCACGTGTTACGAGGTGCACATACAGAGTATAAGCGCGATAGAACCGTACGCGGGGACATATAGTGCGGGGATATATAGCGCGGGGATATATAGTGCGGGAATATATAGTGGACGCGGGCTGCGACGAAACAGCGAAGATACACGCTAGATAGGGCGCTACGACCGTGCGACGCGTTCTAAGCCTACTGTATGGTGACGAAGGATTTTCATTTCAACCTCGTCTGGGGCGTCATCAGTCTGCAGGGGGTGAGTTGGTGGGCGGTGAGCAGGAGCGTCGGCCGTTGGTGGTGGCCGTGATCGTATAGTGGTTAGTACCTTGCGTTGTGGCCGCAATAACCCAGGTTCGAATCCTGGTCACGGCACCAATCTAGGGAAGCCGTTCAGCTTTCCGCTCCCCAGGCTCTACGGTTTGGTAGGTGCGCCCGTGGCACCCGTTCCGTAGGGTAGTGACAGGTTGCGCGGATAGCGCCCGCGATAGATAGATGCGAGGTGACGGACAAATAACACGAACTCAGAAATGGTATACTACTCTCCGCTATTTCTATTGCCCACAAAATACACTCTACTACAACCTATACAGGAAACTAAACACACGACTACCCACGCTTACAAAGAGATAACTGATAACTGATAACTGATAACTGATAACTGATAAACAATAATGCCGTACCTTAGATAGTGGTACTGCGGCTTCTCGCGATGACGCTCGATCGGGTGAGAGACGGCAGGCAGCAGATACGGGCGGAGGATGCCCGCGGGTACGGAAGAAATCGAGGATACGGATATCTCGGCAGGCGGGGAAACTGACGAGTATCTCTAGGAGTGAAATCTAGCTCAGATCTGATGATCGTATAATGCTATTGTTCGTGGTTAGCCTTGCGTTGTGTTTGTTCCTTGTAGTCGCAGGTCCCGTCGCGCTAGTTGAAGAACTACTTGAGGAGAAATCGCACATAAAATAAACTGAAGAGTTGAAGTGGTGTTGACGTATTGAGTTTTACTTCACATATATATAGACA
>NW_014577112.1:550701-556058 GCF_000485595.1 Priapulus caudatus | reverse complement strand
CAACCTCCTTTCTAATATTCTTCTCAATTTCCCTTCTCATATTCTGCGTGATCACGCTTTCATTTCCTCCCGTTTCAATAGACTTGTGTAACCTGACCGCAGGCACTATCAGATGCGCCTTTGTTGGAGCGGTCGTTATGACGGCGATCTGTGCTGTCATAGTATTTGAGTCGTCCTCGGGGTTTCCTTCTTCTGTTAATCGTGCCCGCTTCACAGGCTGTACCGGAACATTCAATTCATGTGTTCCGTCGCTCGCCTTCCATCTTCTGAAGGATGGCTGGTACCAAGAAACCAAGTTCTGCGTACTCTTGCAGTAATGTTATCGCCTCACTGCTGCTGATGGATGATGGTGTTCACCTGTTACTGCTCATTAAAGCGCAACAAGGTACGAGGGTTAGTGTTGAAAGCAAATCGCTGAGGTTGCTGCTGCAGGTGCTGCTGTGGTCGTTGTGGCTGCTGTAGACGCTGCCGACGTTGCCGTTGGTACGGCTGCTGATGCTGCTACTGTTGTTGTTGTTGTTGCTGCTGATACAGCTGCTGTTGCTGTTGTTGCTGCTGCTGGTACAGCTGCTGTCGCTGCTGCTGGTACAGCTGCTGTCGCTGTTGTCGTTGCTGCTGCGGTTGTCGTTGATGCTGCTGCTGTTGTTGTTGCTGCCGCTGCTGATACAGCTGCTGTTGCTGTCGTTGATACAGTTGCTGTTGCTGTTGTCGCTGCTGCTGATACAGCTGATGTTGCTGTTGCCGTTGTTGCTGCGGTTGTCGTTGATGCTGCTGCTGTTGCCGTCGTTGTTGCTGCTGCTGTTGTCGACGTAGTTGACGATTGCAATACGTTGCGTACTGCAGTAGTCTAGTGTATGCCCTCTGTCGTACGACGCGTTGATGATGAAATACGGTTGGGGCTGCCGGTGCTGCTGTTCCGGATGGTGTCGCTGCTCCCTCGCCGTAGACGCTGTTGTTTATACTAACAACGATGGCGTTGCCGACTCTGACAATGACTCGTTCTCTGACGAGAAGGCTGGCGCTTGCTTGATAGCGATTGGGGCTAATGTTGACGGTGATGCTGAGTGGTGACGTGCGATGTGTAGATAGCTGTTGCTGCTATGCTATCCTTTCTCTTCTGCACGAATCCTTGTCGCTACGGCGCCAATGAAATCGAGTTCGGTTCGGAATGATCGTATAATAGAATTGTTCTTGGTTAGCCTTGCGTTGTGTTTCTATTTCGTTTAGCTGCAGGTTCCGTCGTGCTAGTTAAAGAACTACTTGAGGGAAAGTCGCAGATAGAATAAAACTGAAGAGTTGAAGTGGTGTTGACGTACTAAGCTTTACTACACACATATGCTCGAGGCTGATTCACACATAAAAATGCTTCATTAATTATTCACGAAATAAATGCTATATGCACATATAAAACATAGCACCTCATTATATATGCACACAAAATATCTGCGCTTACACACGGTAAAAGAAAGCGCAGACTCGGTAGATTCTACTGCGGGTAGTATTGAAGCAGGCAGCAAATCGGTAGCGTTTCCTCGCTGAACCGCTAGTGCTGCCAAGTCACGCCAAATGGTAGGCATTGGCAACTGTGGCGGTAACATCTGCTGGACATAAGCCGTGAGATCAACACGCGAATCGTGATGATAGAAGGTGGGCAGGGTGAATGAAGGTGAATGCGCCGAACATCCAGAAGCCAAGGTGACCACTTGCTGTGAACGAATGTGAATGTCGGTGTTCACCAAGGGTGCGTCATGTCCCGTTTGACACGAAACCGTGAGAAGGAATGGTTTGATTGGCGATATTAGCCAATTACCGTTAGTGAGATACGCCACGTGATGTTTCTGTTGCCGCGCAATGTTAAGACGGCGCGGACAACGCTGCTGGATGTGCTCCTCCTGATTAAGGAAAAGTGATACTACGCAATCGGAAGAACCGGATACATAGTAGATTTCCGAAGCGGACTGGCAAATGACTTGGTTATCATGCAGACACTCTCGCATTAGGTCTGCCTTGGGATAAAAATAACGTGCCCTATTCGGTGCAAAGGCGACGTATTGGGAATCGATATCATAATACACATAAGCAGTAGAGTTGGGAATGAAAACCGGCGTAGGTATAATTTGGTAGACGTCAAAGATCTGTCCAACGTGTTTCAACGGCAAGAACGTTAAGACGTGATAAGACGTAGCCGTGGGTACGACTACTGTTTCCAACAGATCGTAATAGTAAAGGATGCCCTCCTCAATATCTCTCGGCAGGGCAAGATAGTCCGGTAGGGTTTCCTTAATGCCCCGCAGTAATGTGCGAAGTTGGGCTGGTGATATCAAAGAGATCGCTAATTTACCTGCCAAAAGATCACTAAGTGCCTGCTCTAAACCTGTAATGACGTTCGTAACGTCATGGAGCGCCATCATTAAAACATCAGTGGTAGACTGAAGCCGACTAAGCATGGCTAATGTATCGTCCGTGGACGCTGCTAACTGGTCAAGCCGGTGGGTAACTCCATTTAAGAATCTACGCAAGTTGTCTGTACCATCGATTAAATTATTTATGGTGGCTCTGTTGAGCTGTACCTGGGTGTGGGTGATATTAAAAACAGTTAAACTATCCTCCAATGCGTGCTGGAAAGCATCTTGAGACAAACGAAACTGAGACAGTCAAGTCCAGTCGCGCAATATCCTCTTCATCCGCTGTTCCATACAGGAACTTCTGAATCTTCCCCATGAAGGGCAGAAGCGAACGCTTAGGGCGTTGCTTGACAAACATACTGGTTGACTATTGACAACTAAACGCCTATGCTTTAATCGAAATGTGGTCGCATGCGAATCTACAAAATCGTAAACCGTATTTTGAAATCGTCTCAGGCTCGGGTCAGTCGTATTATAACGACGACTGGGTCTCTCCTTGAGTAGGTATCGAATCTGCCTGTTAATCCCATTCATGTAGTCCGTGATTGGCTGAATCTCAAGGGTAAACGCCAAAGCCCACGTGGATTGGGTAATGGCCATAGTCCCTTTCGGTACGAATACAGCCCCTTGTGTGGCCGCCATATCACCAAGCGCTGTGCCAAAACACAGAGCGAATCTGGAAGAGGAATATGAAAACCTCTTAGTGTCTAGGCCAAACCTTACTGAAACAACTCTTAACTCGAGTAACAAGATTGCTCTTTTCCGTTCGGTGGGACACCACCTTTAGACGTGGCTCCTGTACTATCGCTATTGATTCCACAGAATGTGCCCTATCTGGAACCATAGGTATAGTCTCAATAACTTCTGGCGTCTCTGCCTTCCTCGCATGGTCATCTTCATTATCATCTTCAACTTCATTGTGCATGAGCTCCTGAACATCTCCTGGTGAAGAAGGAATAGTTACTTCCTCCCGTTCACAAAAGCGTCGTGACTGGACTACTGCTGAAAGGTATAATTGCTCAGCTTGACTGCTCCTATGTTTTTTTCGCAGGCACTCGCGGGACTTCGTATTTTAGAGTTTTTCGTATTTATCTCCTACAATAATATCGCCGTGATCTATCTGTCTGTCTGTCCGTTCTTGAGCACCAGTAAGAGGTCACCGTGGAGCGTATATTCTCAGTCACAGCATGATGCGACGACATTTAGCCGCAAACAACAATTTGCAGCAAAAACGCCAAATAAGAGGGAAAAAAACAAAAAACAGATATAAAAGATTTAGAGTAAAAGTAGAGCGTTTAAAACAACCATGTTAGTGAGTTTGGTTAGGCGTTTTATAAAACTGGCGTTGTAAAATAGGATGTTGGAAAGATTTAACCCCCCCCACCCAGCGCCGTCGCCCCCGCCGCCCACCCCTCGGCCCCCCGCCGCCGCCCTCGCCCGCCCTCTCCCCGCCCGTCTCCCCTCGCTCCGCCGGCGCGGATGCCCTACACACCCCCTGGACCCCCCGTTGCCCGCCCTCTGCCGCCTTCAAGTGCTGATACCACATGGCGGTCTCTTCATTTGCGCTGGTGGCGTTCGGTCTATCTCATGTGGCTTTCCTTCGTGGTATATGCGTGTGAAAAACAATTCGACTAGCCCACAGCAGAACAGTTAAAATAACACCAATGGTGTTCCCGTAGGCTGCTCGTGACTAATTTACACTTGCAGCAGAAAAGTCAAGACGAATCCTTAGAAGGCTCGCTTAATCCTATGAGCGCTCAACTATAGTCTAGGCTCAAAATCAGCGCATATCGCCATGAAATGCCGAATCTGCCAAGCAATAGGCACAAAACGCATGAAATCATGCATAAAAGCAGTTAAACCCCAAAAAATCCCGCGCATCGCCGGGTAGCCAGCTTTTAGTTACATTAGATAAACACGTATAAAGTGCCTCCTATGCTTCAACACGGCCTATGCTACAAACCGCTTTTCCTGTTGACTAGCTCGGCAAGTTTAATGTAAAGCATCGTAGATTTATACGCTCAGTAACACGAGTTCAGGCGGATGTAGTATAAAGATGTTGACCTCTCCTGGCGTGGATTATTTCTTCCACCCCTGGTAGGAATAGAAGCCGTTTTAACCAAAAGGGTTTTTGTGCAGTTGGGATACGACGACAGCGGCCCGTTTAGCTTTAGGAAATACGATGTAATTAGGGTGGACATGTTTGGACATTATTGTGGCACACCAGTGGTGGTCAACCTGTCCGAGCTAATACTAAAAGCCATTATATGGCACGTCTGGACCGAAACTCTATTATCACTAGGATAACGCTCAGCGCGCACGGCCGCCTTTATAAGGCAGGAGCGCGCTAAGTAAGACTAGATAGTTCTTTCCTGTGGTGCTAAAGTACGTGTGTCTATGGAGTCGTGTCAAGACTACGGACGTGTAGTTAATTCTACCGATGTCTGCCGCTTTCTTTTACCGTGGTGTCAAGGCGCAGTATAATTTTTGTGTGCATATATAAATGAGGCTTCTATGTTTTGCTATATGTTGCCATACGTTGCTGTAGCCGACGGCGGGTGCGCCTACAACTCATTAATCTGGAGCACATGGCCGAGCCAGTAAGAGAGCAGGCAATCAGGGCTTCGGCTAGCAAGTGCCCGGACAGCGGTGGTCAGTGAGAGGTGTCAAACGGTGACTTAGAGTTCATTTTTATGGTCACTAAGCGCCATTTATTTGGTTTTATGTTTCGGCGTACTGTGAACGCCATTGGACACCTATGGCGATGTGCCGGCCCTCGCTAGCCGGTGGTCGGCCAGAATAGGAACCGCTGACACCCAATGAGGTGACAGGATAATGCCCGGATGAAGGCACAGGCGATCGCCGGCCCCTATATAAGGCGGAGCGGTCACTCTCGGACTACGGGAAGGTATTGCCTATCTCCTGTCATGATCCTGTCATAGTTGTATTCGT